>NW_018164841.1:307631-319469 GCF_001263595.1 Phalaenopsis equestris | reverse complement strand
CCCCCTCCATGGCCAAAGGGGGAGAGCTTGAAATTCCTTGGGGAAACTCTGCCAAATTGCTTCCAAAGATTCCTTGAGACCTCTTGAGCTTAACCCAATCATCCTTAGCCACTCAAATCCACTGCTCGAGCTCAGTTTTGGAGCTAAATCCCTAGGCCGAAGCAGGACACTCCTCAAACCTTCACCAAATTTAAATTAATTGCATCCACACCATCCCCACATCGAGAGAAGAAGATCCCCTACAAAAGCTCCATCACCAGAGCACCCTAAGGTGGACTTTGATTAACCCCCTAATTTGGCCTTGGTTGAAATCATATTTAGGCGATTCACCACGACTTGAGGTTCCATCCCTAGGTTCTTGAGACCCCCCACGAAGCTTCCACAAGCATCTAATCGAGGCTTCCCCTCTTGGAACAAGGTATTGACAAGGTATTGAATGGAACAAGGTATTGAAAGTTAACCCTAAACTAAGCTTCATTTCACTCTCCATTGTTATAGAGTTGATTTAAGGGTCGATCAACCATATAGATGTGTTCCTAGTTAAGTCAAGTAATTTAAAAAAAAACCACACTCGATTTGGTTAATAATCGAGTGAGATATTAGCGTTTAAAAATGGACAGTTTTTGGGTTGAACCAGTTGGGGACGATGATGGAGGACCGTCCGATCAAAGGTGTATTGAATGGAGGGTCATGATGCGGTCGAACAGTGCTGCTGTTCGAAAAGAGCAGGATGAATCAGCTGACGGTACCCAATCCCGCGGCGACACGTGTTCATTCGATGCGTACGAGGATGATGCAGATAAGTAGGAATTTAGGAGCTTTTTTCTATTTATTTAATTCCCAAAACTTCAAAAATCTATAACTTAGTGTAGAAAAATAATAAAAATAAAAAAATTCCTTGTTGCTCAGTGAAGAGAAGAGAACAATGTTGAAAAATTTTTAAGTTTATTTGTTGCATATAGTATTTGTAATTAATTAAATAGTGTTTTCTTTCTTTTCACTCTCCATTTGCATAGACATTTCACCATGACTTGAGCTTTGGGGTTTTTATTCCACATGTTATTAGGATTCTTGTCATGATTTTTTCAAGGTTAGGGGAGACCTCTAGGCATAGATATCTATTTTTCAAGTTAATGGTCTCTATTTTGGATTAAAAATTATAATAATTAAAATAATCATCAGAAAAATACAAAACTTTTTTTGTAGGTTCACTGTGGTCAGGGAATCCTAGAAAAATTATAAACTTGATTTAACTCATTAAAAATAATCCTAATTATCACCAACCCTAAAAAATGAAAAAAAAATTAGAGTAATTATGAATGTAAATGACATAAAAACTATTACACACTGTAATTTAATGTCAGGGGAGCTCCCCATAAGAATTTCAAGTCAATTGCAGTTAATTTGGTTACTTAAATGGATTAATCAAATGAAATGATATTTTTGACATTAAAATAATTATAATAATTAAATTACAATTCAAAAAATTACCAAAGTTAGTTTTTGGAGATCCTTATAGCCAGAGGAACCTAAGAAAAATGAAATTTAAATAAAAATAAATACTTCATTTTTGAGCTAATTTTAAGCCTTTAAATAATTAAAATTTAATTAAAGAATCATAAAAATTGTAAAATTTTAAAAACACACTAAAATGTCACATTTGGCTTCCTGATTACTTGGAACTAATTAAAATAACTTTCCCAATTTTCTAAGTCAAGATATTAATTTTAAAAGGCTTAAAAATTAATTTTCCCTAATTTTTCACTAAAATAATTCTAATAATTAAAATATAACTCACAAAAATATGAAATTTATTTCTTTGGGTTTCATGGACTTAGAGGGATTTAATAAAATTATAAAACTTAATTTTCCATCTAAATATTATTTTATATTGAATTAATACTCAAAATAAATAAAAAATTATAATAATTAAATTAAACCTCTAAAAATTATGAAAATCGGTCCAAGTGGTCCTTTGACCTAGATGAACTTCTAATAATTTTCTTAAGGATAGAAGTCTCACTTTGATGGGGTTATTAAATTTTCATTGAAAATCCCTATTTTGCATTAAAAACAATTATAAATATTAAATAATTAAAAATGAGGAACCGTAGGATCCTAACCGGTGTCGCTCTAATCATTAAGGACTTTTGATCTTTGTATGGGGTCCGACCCCCAATAGGTGTGTTGGTGGACTAGTTCCGCCTGGGCGTTATGCATTGTGAAGTCGGTCCCGCACTGGGTCCTAAACTCCGCACTGGGTCCTAAACACTGGGGCCTAAACCTTTCTTTTCTCTTTGAGCTTTGTTTATTATTTTGCAAATTAAATCAAATCGTGTGGTGATGTGCTTGCTATTTAACTTATTTAACTAATCAAATCCTTCAACTTTCAAACTATTTTTACAAAATTTTAAAACCGTCACAAACTAAAAGTAAAATAAACAATTTTTGCCCAGTCTACAGATCGGCCTTTGTTAAATTTTTTTAGTGTTCGCACTAGAATTACAAAGTATTGGCCAAATAACTAACCTCAGAGTTTTCTTTTTGAAGCTGCTGCAATGGCATTCCCCACACTCACTTTTTTCTACAATTTGCCAACTAGCCACAACGCTCGTAATGTTGCTCCCACCATCAAGTTCAGAGCTGGATTCGATGAACTTGAAGTCACCCTTGGAAAGGCCCCATTTCTTGTAGTGAAGGTCGCCGCTCTAGAAATTCAGGAGCCATCTACTGAATTTGACATGAACATTCCCAAGGAATTCTCTTCTTGCAAGAAGGTGAAAACTATTATTCCACAGGCACCTGCCAAGTCTGTTGTTCCCTTTTCTGCTAAAAGAAAGGAGATTATGATCGTAAAAGATGAACCGAGGAATTCACCGTCCCTCCATCAATGTTTGAGATTGGATTGAGTTCAAATTCTGCACCGCTAACTCAATCACAAAGAAAGGACCGTAGTCGAAAAGCTCGGAGGTCAGCTAAGGCTCAAATCTCATAGAAAGTATCGGATGATGATTTTCCTCATGAGGAGGAATTTGGATTACATGAGACCTCTCCATTTCTGCAAGGGAGTAGTTTCCATCCCTTAATGGATACTAACGGGTACAAAAGTATCCAGAAGATTGCTGCTACTTTAACATCACCTCATAGACATGGTAGGGAGAGGAAGAAGTCTGCTCTTATCACCCGAGTCATTATAGTTTTCCAGAAATTGGCCAATAAAGAAGGATGTTCAGTGGTCAAATTGCTTAAGCAAATAAGAAATGCAGTGTCCCCGCAAACAAAGAAAGAAATCCTAAGGGATGTCAGGATTGTCCTACAGTCCCACAAGTCAGCTGAATTTTTACCAACACGTATTCCCGTCAGATTCTGTCTGGGAAGCTGGATTGATACTACAGCTATCTCTGCATATTTTATTGTCTCTACTGCTCCAAAGTCTACAGGACGTCGACTGGTGAAGTCGCATCTGGGTCCAAAGGTTCAACCACTTGTTACTCGCAAGAATGTCTAGAAGAGGGAGAAGAAGAGGAAATTACCCGGTATTGTGATTGATTTGCACCGCAGGGAGCACACTCCTCTCCAACGTGTTGATGCCTCTGTTGAGATACCCCATATCAAGATATCATCATCATGAAAGAGGGTGTGGGTACCCAAAGTCGCCATACCAATATGGTATGTTGAGCCTGCAGGGCAGAATGACAAGGTGGGACAAAAGTTAAAAATATTGGCTACAGAATTTAACGAACAAGTGAAGGAAGTTCAAGAAAATCCTCAAGATCTCAAGGAAATCCATGAAGCAATAATTAAAGAAAAGATCGAAAAGCTCAGAACTGAGATTTCCGAGCTAGCCAAAGAACATGGTGTAACAATTAATGATGATGATGAGGATTTTGATTTCAATATTTACCTAAATGAGGATTTCATGGATATTCATGTCATTGAGACTAGAGTTGCTTCATCAGCGCACGATGTCCAACCTCTCGTCAAAGGGAACACCGTGGATGATTTAAGCCGAGTTATTTTCTTAAGAGACAAACAAATCAGTCAAATGGAAAAGCGAATGGATGAGATGGCCGCCACCATGGCCGCCATGGCTACAGTTAATGGGCAATCCAGCTAGCTTCTCCAAAAGTTAACCAGCCTGAAATAATTCATATCACCGATGAACGAAGAGAGGTTGCTTCTGCTAATGGAGAAGAGCAGCAAAAGAAATATTCCTCACCAAATATCATGCATGAGAAGGATATTAAACAATTGGTCGAACAACAAGTTTGGGAGGCCTTAGCCCAATCTAAGTGTGGTTCATTGATTTCAAGGGGTAGACCTTACCAAGAGGAGTTTGATGTTGTAACCTACCCCAAGGGTTTTGTGTCACCGAGCTTTAATATATTCGATGGAACTGGGAATCCCAGGCAACTTCTAGCACATTTCTGGGTCAGTTGTGGCAACACTGGAGGTAATGAGCCTTACTCTTCCGACAGTTCGTCAGCAGCCTATCAGGGATTGCTTTTGATTGGTATGTCAAGCTACCTAATGGATTAGTTAAGATGTTCGCTGAATTAAAACAAATGTTCATAAAGAGATTTACTGGAGCACAACATCATGTTTCTATTGTGGATCTTGGAGTGGAGAAGCAAAGACCTAATGAAACTCTAGCGGATTACATCTTGAGGTGGAGAAATCTTAGCATGAAATGTGAGCCTCAACTACAGGAACAACATATGATTGATATTCTACTCAAGAGCATACATGGGCAGGTGGCATTCATGCTCAAGAGACTCACCATCAAGTCCTTTGAGAAGCTGTTAAGTAAAACTAGTAGTTTACAAAAAAGGAAGTTAAACATATGGATTCTCAGGAGAAAGTAGAGAAATCCAGGACAATTAGAGCATTTGAGAAGAGGTATGGGACAGTGAAAATAGTTGATAAAGGAAAGCAACCAATGAAAATACAAGTAGAGCATTCTCACCAAAGTTCTCAGCAATCATTACAGCGTGCTCAACAACAAGTACAATAATATGGATAGTCCAACCAGCAACCATAATAAGGAGGATCATACAAGGCGGAAGGTAGAATGGGTCTGACTCTTTTAGAATGAAGGAGAAGACAATATTCCTTCAAAAATGAGGGAGTGTCGAAGATGTTCAGAAATTTGATGAAGAAGTCAGAGTTCAGGTTGTCAGAACCAAAGAGCCCGAAGAGGTCGATAAGAAAGATAGTCCCAATTTTTGTCTCTATCATAGAATGTTGGGGCATACAATAGAAGGTTGTTTCATCTTCAAAGATTCGCTCGAGAGAAACTATAAAGAAGGAAACATAAAGATCCTGAAGGAATATTTGAAAGAGCCAGAGAAAAGTTCTATGAATATGATTTCGGCCAAGCCCATCGTTCTGATAGATCCATATGCAAATAAAGATGGATGGAGCACAGTTTGAAGCAAGTCATCCAAGAAAATGTTAGATCAGATTCAAACCACTTCAGCTCAAGCAACCATTCAGAATCTACAACCTGCTCAGCCCAAGTTGGAGATTTTGCCAGAGAAGTCACCGCAACTGGAAGAGAAGGAAAAGAGTGATGTTGTTAAGTCTGATAGCGCGAGGGTAAGATAGAGGCTGCCTCTGTTAGATTGGTTATCTCAGATTTGAGGAAGAAAATCCTCGAACCCCTGACCATGTATGGACCATAATCCTCGAACCCCTGACCATGTATGATTATATTTTTGCTCCACCGGGGTATTATGAATATAATGATTACGATTTTGGCTACGTTTTGGTTGTTGTTAATGATAACATAACTGACTTTGTTCAATCTAACTGCGATCTCGATTCTCAAACCGATCCTCAAATCGTACTTGAGTCTGATAAACCAGTTAATGAGAATGAAGAAGACATTGATAATACCGGTTACGATAGCATCGAGAGTGAGGAGCCAGCCCTCGAGTGCCATGGTACACCACTTGCCATCAACTTGGATCTCTCCGATGAGGAAAGAATATCATAACTTTTTCCTACAACATATAGGAAGAAGAAATCACAAAAGTAAATCTAAGGAGCGGGAAAGTATTACCCTCGAGGTCAACTCTAGTAGATAAAGGAAAACATATAGTAACTCAAGAAGAGCTACATCCACCTCCACCAATGGAAGAGCCGCATAATCAAGCAAAAATCGGAAGATTATACCAAGTTGATTATAACATGCTAGCTCATCTTAGGAGGTTGCCGGTCAAATTAAGCATTTACAATGCTCTAATCCTATCGAAGGAGATGAGAGAATCTCTGGTTACAGCCTTGCTCGACCCAGAGATTTGCTTAGCACAGTTGGCCAACATATCCTCGGTTGAAGTTTGTTCGTTAAAAGAACACCCTGCGATAACCTTCACGGATGAAGACTTATTGCACGGTACTACCAACCATAACCAACTGCTCTATATCTCTGTTAAGATTAGTAGATTTGTATTGTCCAGATTCTTGGTAGACCCGAGAGCATCACTCAACTTAATGAGTCTACGGACGTTAGCATATTTGGACATTGAAGCTCAAGAGCTTACAATCGATAAAATGATGTTAAGGGGGTTTAATTAGAAGGAAGAAAGTGCCTCTGGTTCAATTACATTATTAATGAAAGTCGGAGAACTAGTAACAACTGCAAAATTTCATATCATCGATGTAGAGACTTCTTTCAATGCTCTACTTGGACGACCATGGATTCACGAGCATAATGTGGTTCCACCATCTTCATTACATCAATGCATCAAATATTTCAAAGAAGGACAAGAACATTGTATTAAAGGAGATTTACAACCGTTTTCAGTACATTAAGTAGGCATTCATGAAGAGGCCGCCTACTACACTCCTCCGAAGAAAACAGTCTTTTCTCGCAAAGTTGTATCAAATGAAGTGCAAGATTCAGAAAGATCACAAAGAAGAGGTCATTCAACTCCGCTGCAACAATCTACTATCATCTTTTCACAACGAGGTGGTAGAGATTCTTTTAGCCCATATACCCGAGATCGAGGCTGGAGACGTGGTCGAGGAAGAACCAATACGATTGTTGAACGGATTAGGCCAACCATCAACATCGACATGGAAGAAAGTTCTGATGAAGAAAGTTATAAGAAAGAAATGATGATGATAAAACAAAAGAAGCCTCAATGCGAGATCTCCTTGGAAAATGTGGAAAAAGATGAATATGAGTCGATGCACGATCGGATCAACCACTATGTGAAAGTCATGACCCTTATTCTGATCTACCCCCAAAAGGTTGAGAGTTTAGAGGTCAAGGAAGTTTGTAGTGATGGTTTGAAACAGATCAAATTTTACCGTGCTTCTCCTTCCACTAGTTTTGAAATCATGTAAATTTGGATGATGTTTCTAATGAATTAATGGAATTACCTTTTGGTTACTTTTCTTCTTGTGTACAAAAATTGATTCAATAGGGATATGTACTAAAGCAAATGCCAAAAGATAAACTGTAACTTTTCGAGAAATTATGGAATGTTAAAAGTCGAACTCATTATTCGAAACAGTGATCAACAATGGGCAAACAACCCAGTGAACCCATTAGGAAATTCATCCAACCAAGGAAATGTTAATTATAAACCTTCTTATCCTCCAGGATTTAATAATAACACTCAATTTAAGGAAAAGAAGTTGTCTATGGAAGAGATGATATTAAACATGGGTCAACAATTGCAGAATCAAGAAAATCAATTACAAATTCAAGGAAATCAGTTACAAAATCAAGGAACTGCTATTAAAAATATTGAAAATCAATTCGGGCATATTGCTACTGCGCTTAGTAACTGAACAACTTTTCCTAGTACTGTGGAACCAAATCCTAAAGATCAAGGAAAAGAACAAATAAAAGTGATACAATTACGAAGTGAAAAAGAATTGGAAACAAGAGTGCAGAAAGAAACAAAAACTGAAAAAGAGAAAGTGTATACGAAAAAAGAAAAGGATCATGAATAATTCTAAAGTCTTATGTTTGCATAAGATAAATTGAGGATTTATGTTTGCATAAGCAAAAAACCTCAAAATCCTATGGATTGTTGTATAATTCTAAAAAGAAGATATGTTGTTGTAGATTTTCTTACTGTTGTAGAATGCTGCTCACAGGAAAGCTCCAAGCTCCTCGATGAAGTAGCAAATTTTAGTTTTAGAAATGTCAATTGAAGAGATGAGAAAAAGATCATGTTTTAGAGGTCACGTTTTCTATTGTGTCAGGTCATGATGTCAAATCAAATGTCCCTATTATTATGGTTCTTTAAATATTATGGGGCATATTAAAGTTGATTAGAGCGACACAGGTTAGGATCATACGGTTCCCTCTTTCCGACACCACTATTTTCTTTCAGATTCACTTAGTCTGAATGAATTTACTAAACTCAACTTAATGAATTCTATACTTTCATTTAGACCGTGGGAAATCTCATTAGCAATCGTAGGTTACCTCCTCCGAGGGATTCCCGATCATCCGATAGAGACGTCTTAATTTAGTTGCAGTTTTTGTTTTGTGTGATGTTTGCGATTAATTTGTTAGTTGTCTTATATTTTGAATATTGTGGGGGTGAATTTTATCTTGATTGATTTTAGTTTTGATTTTAATTTTAGTTTTGTGGCTATCCTAACTGTTTTAGTTTTGACATGTAAGGTGACATCGCTATTTAGCATGCAAGTTTATAAGTAAAAAGTGCGGTAAGAAAAAATACAGGAAAGGAAAGTACCGCAAACTGTAAATACGTACCTGTGGAGTCTTCTCGTTCCTCCACCTGAAATTTTAGTACTTGCAATATATATTTATATATATATATAATACAAGTTTGAGGTGTGTCTACCAGATTCTATGTCACATCTTAGTGGGCTCAAATTTTGAGGATGATTCCATTAAACAAATCATAATAAGTCGAGGTTTCCAAAGGATCATATTACATAATCTAATAAGATTTAGCTTCAGGTAATACCCTAGACATTTCACAATCCCTGAAATTATCTTGAGTTCGTTTTGATCTTATTATGTTTGTCATATAGTTCACCCAGTTAATACCCTTATGCTCAATGAATTTTTATGTTTTGAATATCTCTTAAGTTGGGTAATCATCACTTGATATATCACTTATGAATAATATGGGTGAAGGCCCTTGGGGGCAACTTAACTTAATTAAGGAATTTAATTAACTTGATTTTTAGAGAATGGACTTGTAGTGTTTTGAAAGATTTTAAATTAATTATAAGTTATTTTCTAAATTTTATGAGACAAAATTTTGATTAAGCTTAGTTCACTACTAAGTCCTTAAGATTTAATGGGTATATTTACAATTTTAAGGAATTTTTTTTTAATATTTATGTTCTTAATCCTTATCTTGAATTATAAATTATCTCAAAACCATTAATCAGGGGTTTGAAATTCGGTGAGTTATGGTCTTCCAAAATCAAACCCTTACCTTAATATCTCCTTATCTAAATTTCCTTTGAGATCCTAAATATTCTTCCATATTTCATTAATTTTGAAAAATTACACATTTATCCTTTATAAGATTAAAATGAGATTGGTTACTACCACTTATCTCTTTTATGTTTCAATCATCAAGATACGTAATTTAAGATCATTTATTGCCCATTTAGCCCTTTGATTAAGCCTAAATATTAATTAAGCCTTAAATTCCAAAATTTCTCTTTTGGCCCTAAGGCCTTAACACCCTATAATTCATTAAATTAGACTTAAATGACTTAAAAATTTTATTTTACCTCACTCATGGGTTAATTAAAACATCAGAGAAGAAAATGTGATTTTTCTGAATTCATTTAATTTTATAATTATTTTTAATGCAAAAATAAGTATTTTCAATGAAAATTTAATAACTCAATCAAAATGAAACCTCTATCCTTAATAAAATTATTAGAGGTTCATCTAGGTTAGAGGACCACTTGAACCAATTTTTAAGATTTTTAGAGGTTTAATTTAATTATTGGAATTATCTATTTATTTTGAGCATTAATTAAATTTAAAATAATATTTAAGTGGAAAATTATGTTTTATATCTTTATTAAATCTCTTTGAGTTTAGGGAACTCAAAGAACAAATTTCATATTTTTATGGCTTATATTTTAATTATTAGAATTATTTTAGTGAAAAAATAGAGAAAATTTATTTTTAAGCATTTATAATTAATATCTTGATTTAGAATATTATGAAAATTATTTTAATTAGTCCCAAGTAACTAGGAAGTCAAATGTGACATTTTAGTGTGTTTTTACCAGTTTGTAATTTTTATGATTTTTAATTAATTTTTAATTATTTAAATGCTCAAAAATAGCTCAAAAATTAAGTATTTATTTTTGTTTAAATTTTATTTTGATTAGGTTCCTCTGGTCATAAGGAGCTCCCGAAATAAATTTGGTAATTTTTTTAGTTGTATTTCAATTATTAGAATTATTTTAATGTCAAAAATGTGATTTCACTTAATTAATTCATTTGAGTGGTCAAATTAACTCCAATTGACTTGAAATTTTTTATGGGGAGCTCCTTTAACATTAATTATAGTGTGAAATAGTTTTTATGTCCTTTAAATTTATAATTGCTCCAAATTAATTTTATATCATTTTTTAGTGTTGGTGACAATTAGGGTTATTTTTTAATGAGTTAAATCAAGTTTATATTTTTCCTAAGGTCCTATAACCATAGTGAACCTACCAAAATAAGTTTTGTATTTTCTGATGATTATTTTAATTATTATAATTTTTATATCAAAAGAGGGACCATTAACTTGAAAATTAGATATCTCTATTTATGGATGTTGCCTGACCTTGGAAAAATCAGGGGAGATGTTGATACACCTAAAATATATAGTATTTTTAGATACATTTTTTTACCTATTTTTTGAGATTTTGCGCTTTAATGGAAGGTATTTTTGTATTTTTCTTACAGATACAAGTAAAAATGAAAAAAATGCTTGGAGGAGTAAAAAAGGATCAAATTTAGAGCAAAAAAGGTGTAAAAGAGTTTTGGCGACTAAGCGCCAGATCCGGCGCTTAATCGCCGGTTAAATAGAGAAGGCCGCGTCTAAGCACCGAGACCCCGCGCTTAAGCGCCAGCGGCAGTTATTAAACGAGTAAAATCGATTTTCATGAACATGTAAGAATCAGGCTGGTATTGTCTCAGTCAACAATTGGAAAGAATCACATGAGGTTGTATGAATGAGAATGTAATTCATATGATTGAGTGCAAATAAATAGGAAAATATTCATTAATGAGTGTAGAGTTAGAGGACTTTAAAGTGACAGGTTAAAGCCCCCAACTTGATTTATTATTTTAGGTTCTGTTACAAGAATGTTAGCCCCCAGGTGGAGGGAATCAAGGGAACTCTAGAGTAAGAGCTAGTATTTTCCCTGCCTAGCCGGTCTTCAGAACTATTCAAAAGTTAAATTAGCCAATATTTTTTATAACATCTCTAGTAAGGGTAAATAATATTATTGCTCATATTTGGTACTGTCGGCACTATTTTTGGTGTGGGGTTTGCCCGTAAGAAGCTGTCGGTCATCGGAATTGAAATCCCATTGCCTGCTTCGGAAGGACGTTTTTTTAAAAAAAAAAAAAATTTTAGTTTTGAAAAAGATGAAGTCAAACTGACCCCATAATTTTCATAGTTTAGATGAAAGAGCACTTTATCTCAAATCCTGTATCTATCTCGAAGGATGAACACAAGAATTGAGGGGGAGGCTCGATCAAATAAACTAAAGAAAGTTATGACATCCGTTTGGTCTGCGAAACCAATGTATTGGCCGACAAGTTCCCCTATTTAATATAAGGAATTAAATAGGGTTTATATTATGCTGGGTTCG
>NW_018164841.1:306531-306946 GCF_001263595.1 Phalaenopsis equestris | reverse complement strand
TATTGGAATCACTTAGTCCAAATGAATTTACTAAACTCAACTTAATGAGTTCCATAATTTCATTTAGACCGTGGGAAGCCTCGTTAGCAACCGTAGGTTACCTCCTCTGAGCGGTTCCCGATCTTCTGATAGAGACGTTTTAATTTAGTTGAAATTGTATTTTTTGTGATGTTTGTGATTAAATTTTTGAGTTGTCTTATATTTTTGAATGTTGTGAGGTATTTTTTTTGTTTGAAATTTTATTTTTTGGTTGTGATTTTGGTTTTGTTTTGTTTTTTAACATGCAAGTGTTTTTTATGCAGTAAGTATGGTACAAGTATAAAAGAAAAGCAGTTGAAAAGTACAAGAAACACGGTAAACTGTAAAAGTGTACTTAGCGTGTCTTCTCGTTCCAACACATGAAACTCAAAATGCA
>NW_018164841.1:299305-306431 GCF_001263595.1 Phalaenopsis equestris | reverse complement strand
ATGGCGTAAGAGATCCTCCTCTTTTTCTCCTCTCCATCCTCTTTCTTCTACAGGTACGCAGCTGAAGCTTGCATTTGAGTATTACATTTGTTATAGGACCTATTGAAGGACTTCGAATCCATTAGGACTAGCTTTTTAATATTAGAAAAGTGAAGCTTAGCGCAGCCCTAGCAAGGTAGACTGCTGGTTGGTCTTAGAAGTGTGTTGGGCTTAATGGATATGGAAACGTTTATTATAGTTATGCTTGCTGTGACACAAAAGAGTCCTGCCTTTATTAATCTCATTTGATTTGCAAAAAGTTAGGAATTTTGCCGACAAAAAATGATTTTTTTTAAGATTTTGAAGTGTTCTCTTGCATGCATGTATTTACAGCTTTAGTACTAGAAAAATCGGTTAAAGGCCATATTTTTTGCTTGCAAATGATGCACTTTCATGATACAATCGATGCTAATGTATGCTGGTTGCCAACCTGCTGCTTCTTTTCGTTATTTTACTTTTCATTATTTTAGTCCACTTAAATTTGTATGCGAGTTTCTTTAAGTTGTATTTTGCGATTCAACCTTTTCCGTTGGGCAATAATATTACTTCTTCAAATTTTTGGGAAGCTAGATTGCTGGTATGAATTAAATTATTGGCTCATACATATGAGTTACTGAGTCATGATTAGACAACGCTGGTTCCCTGTAGCTAAAATTGCTTAGTTATTGTGAAATCTTGAAGATATAGGTTTCTGCCTATCTTATATGAGTATTGATTTACCTTTTTGTAGTTTTGTTACATTTTTTTTGCAGAGTTGATGGATAAATAGACAGTTGTCATTGTAGTGAGGAATGTGGCATATTAGTTTCTTTCTCTAACCTATAAGGATATATATATATATCTGTTTCGTAGGAAAGCAGTTAAGATATTCTAAACCTTACTTTAAATAATTGTTTAATTCTGTTTGTGAAAGGACCTGGTTTCTAGAATATCCTTTAATTTGTGTTTGGGAAGGCGTTAATCCAATGAATGACTGTGAAAGAATGATATTTGTTGTAGATGATTTAAATTCACTTTTAATTTCTCATATGTTTAGTTATAAAAGGAAAAAAATGATTGTATTGGAAAAAGTTATAGTTTATTATGATCTTTGTGTGTCTGGGAAGACGTTAGTCATAAGAAAGCATGTGAAAAAAATGATTTTTGTTGATCATTTACATTGTCTTATAATTGCTAGTAGGTTGAGTTATGAGGTAATTCTTGGTGGCTATGGAATGGGAGTCAAAATTGTATTGGGAGTAGTTTTAATTGATTGTATGGTAGTTATGAACTTGCAGTATAGATCAACTTATTTGAAAATTAGAGCACGATTACTTCAAAAATAGAGTGTACAAATTGCAATTAGTTTCTCGCTGGAAAAGAAATTACAATGATTGTGAAGTGATGCTAGGAGAGAGTTAGACCTCACTACATATAATAAGATAATTGATCTTAGGAGATAAATTAGAACTCTTTAGTTGAGCCAAACTAGATGTAGAATAAATGGTTAGTTCTATTAAGAAGTTAATGTTAGATACCTTAAGAGATGGTATATATAGATTGTACCTTGAAAAGGAGATGATAGTGGAATGAGAGGACATATAAAGATTATCAAGAAAAAAGAATATTTCCTAAAGTATGAAAAAATGATACTATGAAGGCAACAATGATTATAAGGGTGCAATAGATATTGCAAAGTTTGTAGCGAGTAAAGCGAAATTTACAATTTTAATGATTTATTTGACTGACTAAGTACTAAGGAAGAATAAATGAAGATATAAATAATCAAGACATTAAATAAGAGATTTAGATGTATTGGTTAAGTTAGATGCATTAGAGACAAAAGCAATATTATCACAGTAATGAATGGAGATATTAAGGAAAGATAGAAATGCTTTTGTGAGAAATTATATTTTGGCCGAACTCTAAGAAAAAATTGTTGTGAAGAGCATAATAAATAAACTAACAAAATTTATCATAGATTGATTAAAAAAAGTAGAATCTTTGAAGAAGGTGCATAAAGATTTAATTTTATATCCATATGACATTGATTAAGAGTTATGGGGCATATTGCAATGTTTTAGTCAACAAATTTTTTCGATGAAAATTATAGGATCAAGAGGATGCTTTAGTGCTTAGACAAAAAAATATTTTGATATCATTATTTAAAAACAATGTGAAGTTTAAAATTTTGCTGGTTATCGTGGAATCATATTTATTGCTATGTTTTGTTAACGAATATTTCTGATGAAATTTTGAAAATCAAAAGGATGCCTAGTGCTTGGAGAAGAAATATTTTGGTATCATTTTGTAAAAACAAAGATGTTTAGGAATTTGCTAGTTGTCATGGAATCAAATTTATACATTATGCTATGAAGTTATGGGAGCGTGCAATGAAACACTGACTTAAAAAATTTTGGCAGGTATGGGAATCATTTTGATATCTTGCTTGGAATGTGTATTATGGAAGCAATCTTTGCAGTAAAATGCTTAGTGAAAAAAATTTAGAGAACAAAGAAAGAAACTTATGATTGAGTATCACAATTTTTGATTGGTGCCCATTAAGAAAGGTGTTTGTGCATGTCAAATATATTTTGAAATTTATATAATAAAGTATATATTAGTATTATAAATTGTTTGTGGAGTGGAGTGGTCAAGGAGTTTTTAATTAGAATAGGATTATGTTAATAATTAACATTAAGGTCTCGTTTGGGGTAGTTTATTTGGTGCGGTTGCGTTTTGAAAATGCAGTCGTGCAGTCTGTTTGGTGTGTTCGCTCAATTTATCCAAATAAGCGATTTGGGATTATTAGTAAACGCGGTCGCGAGCTCGACTCTGCAACCCGCGTTTTTTCATCCGCTTATTACCTGCATGCCCTTAGTTCCTCCTCGCTCAACCCTCGAATGTGCTTTCTGCCCTAGGTGATTCCTCGCCCATCTCGATTGCTTCTCTCTCGTGATTAGCGTTGCCTTTCACCTCTTCTTCCTCCGATATCTAATTATTGTGCTTTGTAAGTAATTTTTGATGGAATGCTTTTCTATATGCGATTTCTGGTAAATTTTCGATGGAATGGTATTCCCTATACTATTTTCGTTTGAATGACTTTCTTTATGCGATTTTTCGCTTTTTCGATGGAATTTGGAGAATGAGTGAAATTGTGTGCTTGATTTGAAGATAACAAGTTTTCAGCTACTTGTTTGAAATGGGTGCTCATTTGTAGATAGCAAGTTTTCGGGTGCCTTGTATGTCATTGCCTCAAATGAAAATAATTGGATGGGGTCAATTCATTTGATGCTTCTGTGACAATTTTAAAATTGGATGTAAAAGAGTGCTTGGTTTGTTCATAGCATTCTATCGTGTGGCCTGTTTATAGTTGCATCTATTCAATATTACTGTTTTTTTTTAATGCTTTAACTATGAATTGATAAATGGATGAAAGAGGATGCTTCATTTGTTGATGGAATGCTTTAGCTATGAATTGTAAATGGATGAAAGAGGATGCTTCATTTGTTGATGGAAATATTTTAGGTGGCTTGTTAGCAATTTTTATTGGTGGACATAAGGGATTGTTGGGTTTTCATTGTAGCAATCTTGATTGAGCATGTAGAATTTTGAGTGTTGGCTCCATTTTTCTTTGTGTTGGTGAAACTTTGGCATTATATGGTAGCCATCTCTCTTCTTATCGGTGGACATTTAGAATTTTTTCGTTAGTTTTGGCTTTTGGCAATGAAGTTTGAATTGGGTGATGGTTGCTTGCATTCTATTTTAACAAGTGATTCTTTTCAGCATTATAGTAGAGTTTTGTGGCACCCTCCTTTGTGGCTATTATAGCTTGTAGTTTGGTGGCCGGGTTGCCTATCCGGATTCTGTTAATTTCAAATGCATAAGCTAACATTTTCTAGCTCCTAAGAATGTTTGTGGGCTCTGACACATAATTTGGTAACTAACATTTCTGGCTCCTAAAAACTTAGTACTAATAAACTTTTTATTTCTAGTTTTTAATCTTGAGTGTAAATTGGAAGTGTGATATCTTTTGCATATGGTGTAGTTATGGCTGACTAGTTTTGGTGAAAGTCATCTTTCTGTAGCAGCCTAGATGAGGTGGATTTTATAAATAAATATTTTGAGGCATGAAATTAAGAATTTTAGCCAGATAAAATTTCTCTTGTTTTAATTTTGTGAGTGCAAGTTCTGTAAATGTGATTACTTGATTTTGAGGGAAGTCATTTTCTGTACTGAAGTGAGGCTTGAGTTTTCTTATTTGATACATTCACTTTTCATTCTTATTTCACCTTCGATTTGTGTTGATTAAAATACAATTGTTCGTTGATTTTTAATTCAAATATAGCTTGTTTTTTAGAAGAAAGAGATTAATTGGGTGGGTGGTGGATGTGCATGGGGGTTGGGTGGTGGCTGTGCATGGGGGTGGGGTGGTGGCTGTGCTCGAAGTTGTTGGTGGACGTGTTGGGGGTGGGGTGGTGGCTATGCTCGAAGTTTCTGGTGGACGTGTTGGGTGTGGCTTTGCTGCTCAAATCATTTGTAAAAATTGAATTTTAGGTGTTAGATATGTAAATACATCAAAATTGAGTGGTATGTATGTAAATCTTCCATAAATTAGTATCAGAATATTTCAAAAGAGAATAAATAAACCTAGATAACTTAGATAGATGTCAAAAAAAATGATTTGTAAAGGATAGGTTAAACGTCTCAATCAACATGCATAATGACCAAATGAAAAATGAGAATTCATAAAGCTGACATCAAATAGGTGGAATAAGGTTAATCATGATGATGATATATTTTTTGTTTGTGCTCTTACTCTCATGTATTACAAAGTGTCTCATGTATTACAAAGTGGTTTGTGAATATACGCCTATCTTTACTTGATTTGGTATCCAACAATCAAAATTTTGGCATGTTGCTAAGAGCTTGAAGTGCATTGGTTGTATGAAAAAAAGCAACAATTTTTAGAAACTAAGGTATTTGAAATGCTTGAGGAGTTTGAAGGCAACGAAGATTAGATATTCATTAGGTCGTTGTTATAAACAAGGACATTTTTTCTTCAATTTTTTTTTTCTTAAGCAAAATTCAAAATGCTATCAAATCAGGGAGACCTCTTTGTACTATGACGGGGTTTTATTGAATTAGGTTATCTAAAGGCCAATGTCGTGTCCTCTTTATCTCAATAATACATTCCATTATCGGATAAAAATAGAATTTCTTATTGTTTGTGCATGATAAGCCATTTAAAATAAACACTTCTATTGTATAGTTTAACTGCCTTTGATATAACTTTGTGAAATTTTAGTTATGCTTTTGCAAGATTTATTTCATAACTTCTCAACAAGCTTGATGACAATAATCCAACTTTTTGTAGGATATTTTAAGCCAAAGTGTCTAGGACATGTTAATTATTCTAGTAAATTGCTTGAAAATTGACCAATAAATAAAAGGATTGTTTATTCCATGTATAGCAACCGTATTTGACCTTCTCTACCATACAAATATGTATGTTCTTGAAAGAAAATTGAGGCGAAAATGGGTCGGAGTTATATTAGGTTAAATTGGCATATCATAGACATGAAATTATCTTCGGGAATTTATTGATGCATTGTTTATTAAGTATTTATTCTATTTTTAATTTAAAATTTTTAATCTAATTGTTTCCATCAGTTATAATGTATCTGATAAATATTTTAAGAATATACTGTTGAACCAATCATTTTAAAAGTTGTAACAGTACTTCACGTTTAAAAAGTTGTAATAGTACTTTTTTTATGTGATATTAAATATTTGAGTAGTATATGGGTAAACATGAATGTTTAGGTTTGAGATATGTAAATACTTTAGAATTGTGCATTAGGTATGTAAATTCCATTTCTTTTTATTGTGGAGACGATATTCACACCTGGGTTTTGTGATGACAGTGAAGATGGAATTCCAACAGAAGCAACTGCCTCAGTTCTCGGAGAACCAATGTACCTCATGAAAGCTCTCCAACTTGTTTTGGATGAAATCTTTTGCTCATGTGGGCTCGTTCGTGGGCTCCATGAAGCAGCTAAGGCGGTCGGAAAGCATGCAGTTCAACTTTGTGTCCTTGTTGAGGATTGCGATCAGCTTGAATATGTAAAGTTAGTTAAGGCTCTTTGTGCTGATCATTATGTCCATTTGGTGTCCTTTCCAAGCGCCAAAACACTCGGAGAATGGTCCACGGTTAGTGAATTTCTGATTTTTATTTCTGATGCATTTTTCTGCAAACATGAAATTTTGTAAGCGAAGTAATGCTTATTTTTGTTCTTTTTAGAAATTTGTGCGAAGCATTTGAAGTTTTTTAATTTATTTTTCATGTTCAATGGGTGTAGTTTTAAATTGACTTCCTAACTTTTCCTTGTGACATTGAGAAGATTTATATGCCCATAAAAAGTAGCAATCAATCTATTGAATTATTGAACAAGCAAAATTTCTTGTAATTGTGTTTATTTTTAGGGATAATTACATACATATAGCACTTGAACATTGCTATTAACAAAAATAGCGCTTATGTTATTTTTTGAACTACCGAAACGATGTATTTACACGTGTCACAACAAATCATTGGTAATTTGACAGAAATAAAAAAATATGGGTTGGGGTTTTATGGTGAATTTTGATATTTGAATGATAGTTTGAAAAATGGATGAAATAAGGTGCTAATTTTGTAAATAGCAATTTTCAGAGTACTATGTAGTTGCCTCTTTTTTTATTGTGAAAGTGTTATATAATTAATTTCATAATCCTATTAGTTAATTATGAACTTCAAGGAATATTTATTGTTTCTTAATTAGTGCACCATTGTTGTTAGATGCCATCCTTCGTTTAAATTACATTTTCTGTTAGCCTGTGCTGTTAAACGTTGCCAATTTTACTCTTGGTATTGGATCATACTTTTGGTTCATCTTCTTACACTATTCATGCTGATATTCATTGCTTTGTTTACTATCACGTTATTTATCTGTTGAGCTTTCTCTCTCATTTCTCAAATCCTTGATTCAGTAATTCCTTTATGTTTATTACAGCTCTGTAAGATCGACTCTGAGGGAAAGGCAAGGAAAGTTAATGGATGTTCTTG
>NW_018164841.1:255341-299205 GCF_001263595.1 Phalaenopsis equestris | reverse complement strand
ATAATCTTGAAGTGGAGTATATTTACGGAGCGAGCAACGAATGGTAACGCATAATAATCCATCGCTAGAACATGGGTTGTGAAGTTCGATCCACGGCCCACGTTCCGCCAAAACGACGTCCCGTCGTGCTCGGGACTCTGAATCAAACAGCCGCAATTCAAAGCCACAACCCGCGCCGCGCGAAAATATTTGCGCCAAACAGACCCTTAATTAGATCCGCTCGCTACCTTTTACAGCAACACTCAATAATCAAATGATATTTTCTGGTTTTTTTATTCAAATCTATATTTTTTTCTTAATTATCAACGGTCAGTAATCTACCAAACAATTTTGTCAGTTAAAACCATTATATTACTTTTAAAGACGGGAAACATCTTTTTATTTTAAATTAAAAGATTCACTCACTTTTTCCAGTTAAATTTAAACTTGACAGATTAGGAGAGAAAAAAAGTCTTAAGATACCTTCCTGGAATTCTAACGTACACTTGAGATACGTTAAAACTAAGTATTCGAGAACAAATTAAATTTAACATATTTTAAGCAAGCTAATATCTGGCAAATATATATTATTTCCTAAAATAATAACGAAAATAAATAAAATTTCACCAATTCAGAAATCCTTTAAGCGCCTATAAATAGGACCGAACACTGCTCTCCTCTGTATCAAAACCCATCAAAAGCGGAGAGCCTGCCTTCTCTCCTATTTCCTAAAGCTTCCGAATCTCTCTTTCCTCTTAAATCAGTCTCTGCTGATGGACTCATGGAACTCACCAACGAGAGACCCAAACCGCGGCCTCTGCGTCAATGGCTGTGGGTTCTATAGCAACTACGCTACGCTCGGCTTCTGCACCAAATGCTATTGCCATTATATTCTCGCCAAATATATTAACGCCATCAATCTTAACAAGCCGCAACGAGCGGCGTCGATTTTACAGAGCGGAAATAAGAGCAGCGATATTGTATCTAATAAGATCTCTGCTTCTTCTGCGGAGTCTAAGAATTACAAGAAGAAGAGTCAGAGGTGCTCAAAGTGCGATAGAAAGGTGGGGTTGGCCATGGCGGCCATCAAGTGTCGCTGCAACAGTATTTTCTGTGCGGCACACCGCCTCCCGGAACAGCACGAATGCACTTTTGACTATCGGGCCGCTGGTCGTCGGCTGCTGGAAGAAGCCAATCCGCTCATCAAAGCGGACAAATTGAAGAAGATTTAATTGTAATGAATAATGAAACCCACGCATGAATAAGGTTTTGAGCGGCCTGCTGTAGTGCATGTGATTTTTATTCCTGTCTTGCATTGGAGGCATTTATGCAAATCAAATAATTGTCTTTTGATAATTGCATTATTTACTTCAAAAATATTGGCAAATCATTTACATATAATAACTAAAATTTCTAATTTATGATCTGGTGCTGAACTATCGAAAAAATAATTTACTTAAAGAGTTTCAATTCATTAAGAGAATCCATAAAGAGAGATGTTAATGAAGCATGAAAGAATATTTGCCGAGTCAGAATAGTATTACAAAATGATCCAAATGTAACTTTAAATATAAAATTATAAAGAAACATACCCTCTCAGAATAGTTACATGGAATGATAGAATGATAGGCTTACTTGATTGAGTGGGACTACATGCATTTTTTGCATGAGATTGAAATATTTATATAATTATTATTTACAAAAAATTATCAAAAGTTGATAACTATATTGCTTGTTTAGTCCTATAGTTCTTATCTATTTTGTCAAAATTAATTCAGTTCTTATTGGCTCAATATATTTTAGGTGTTAGAATATGTAAATTTTATGTTTAGAGAGTGGAATAAGTAATTAATGAAGTTTTGATTGCTATGTAGGTAAAAAACCCATTTTATAAATTAAAGTAGTATATAAATGAGAGGACAAAACTACCACTAGATTGAGCAAAATTTCATGTAATAAACTGAGGATTTAGACATTTAATAGCTTTCTTTGTTTTACGGAAAATTTTATAACATTTTCAGCTATTTTCCTCTCTCCTTCTTCCTCTCAAACACAAAAATCTGGACAATAAAAACACTCACTTTTTTCTTCATCTCTTTATACCAAAATTTGAAAGATTATTGTATAATTGGAATGGAGCCAAAGCTCTGTGTTTATATACTTGAATTTGAGGTTTTTTTAAAGATGAAAGAAAATTGCAAGCATGTGTGGATTCAAAAAATTAGCACCCTTGGTTCTCATTGAGAGCTTTGCATTGTTTTATATCAAATTTACAATACATATGAGATAGTAGAAAATACACAACCTAGAGATTTCATCCGATTGAATTTTTTAATCAATACGACCATCATCAAAATAAGACATTTGAAATATTTGCATTTGTATTCTTTTTGAACTTCATAATGTCAATATTATCAAAGGTATCAATCTTCTTAACTCTGATCATTGGGCGAAGGAGAATCAAACTAATTAGGTAGATTTTTTTTTTTAATCAATACTCCCTAGGATCCTCCTTTTCCCACAAAACAAGTATCATATATTGCAAGTCAACAATAGATGTACATTTCTGATGTGCATCAACATTAGATGTACATTTTTTATAGGTTCTTGTTAGTTTTTGTTGAATTTCCTTATGAAGATCTTTCATGATTTGGATAAATAACGATGTAAATTCACTTCATGTGTTTAATGAAGAAAAATCTAGTAAATTTGTTGGCTTCCAAGGATTGTATCCAGCAACCATGGGACAAATGTTCTTACCGCATTACCTATTAATAGAAATTTTACATGCAAACTCAATAGGGTTAAACCAATTGCCAACCAATAGTTTGGTTTTTCATGATGCACTTAAAAATTCACTTATTTCTCTACTAGGAACCACTAACCTTCTCTCCGTGGTAATACATAAAAGAGAAAATGAGTTTTGTATATATTTTTCTTTTTCATGAAGACTTATCATAGCTCATGTACAAAATAATTATATAACCTTACTATTTCACTAAAGAAAAACACGTTATATGAGAAGCCTTAGATGCTTTATAGGAAGAGTTAATTTATGTAATTTTAGAAAAATAATCAATTACTACCAGTAGTGAATCATGTTTACACATAGCATGACACCAATGATTAAACCCATATTTAAACCTTCTGATCATTTGTGAGGTATAATAAATTGTTAGAAATAAATATTACATCAGATGATACCACATTCTGTATTTTGCTTGACGCAATGCAAAAAAATAATCTTTAACCATTGTAATGGTCATGTCATGTCTAAAACATTTGAAGCTCTAACTGAAGAAATCTTTGAATGAGACAGTCAAAGGCAATTTGCATCATTTGAAACTCCATTGAATTTGAAGGAATCATAAATTTCTAGAAAATTACTTATGCGATAACTCATATCATCGTTTAGCCATTTTTTGACTTGGAAGTTTTGGATCATTTGAAGCTTTGTTAATCGCCTTGATTTCAAAGTTATATTGCATGAAAATTTAGCTCAATCATGGCTATAAGAATTCCAATAATAGTATGTAAGAAATAGTCCCTAAAAGATTGTCAACTCCAACATCTTTTCCTATACACTCAATTGTAGTTGATGTTGATCTAGCCCTTCTTTCCTTAGTTATTTGTGGCACATGAATTCGATCTCTAAAACAAGATGGAGTAATTCATGGACAATTGATTTAGTTTTAAATAACTAAAACAAATGTGAAAAATAATAAAACACATAACTGAAAATATTAAATCTAAAAATAGAAAAAAAAATTAAAATAAAAGCTTTACTTAATTGGTATTGATCTTAATATGCAAAAATTAGTTATAAGCAATAATTTAAAAAATTCGTGAAATTACAACACAAATAAGTGCAAATTGTCAATAAGTAATGCAATGATTAAACATAGTTATTCTCTCATCCGGATTGACTATGATTAATTATGAAAATTATTTTAAATCCAACTTTACCAAAGATAAAAACGGAAGTCACATTTTTTGGTGAAAGTAAAATGAATACAAAAATAAAAACAAAGTTGAAAATGGAAAAGATTGATTAAAACTTCTGTAAATATCTAAGGTGACCCAATTGACCTTATTCATGGAGAGTTTGATTAGAGCAATTGCTTGTGGCCTAATAGTGATGGTCCTGTTATAGTTACTGTGAAAACAGTTTTGATCAATAATTTAAGCATATCATATCATATTCCTTGCCATCATTGGTCTAAAAAAAATAGATAAAAATATGGTGGTTAAAATTATAAAATTGATCACTTAAATTTATTATCTTATAAAATTATAACTATATCTCATTATTTATATAAAGAAATATTTATCTTTTATGAAAGAGTTTTTTTTTAATCAAACATAACTAATGAAATAAAAGTTTCGAAAGATCATAATAAATTGAGAAATTTTAGAATCCTATTATAATTTTTGGGTATGTGTTTAAATCATATAATTCACGACTTATAATTATAACTCATTATATTGAAAAAAACAATTTATTTACATAATGCATAAAATTTCTATATTTATACTTTCAACATAAAAAACTTCATATTTACACATGTAACCCAACTTTTCAATAGCTGAAAGATAATACCCTCATTATTCTAATGTGCATTATGACCCGCATCATGACTACATCTAGGCTAGAAAACACTCCCCCTTCTTGCACTAAATCTGAAGGTTCCTTGTCCTCCCTCAAGAAGAATTCTCTGCATGAATGAAAGCTTGAAGCATTGTTGAGTTTATGCTAACTTGTTTTGTTGACCTTACAGCAAACATTTCCCTTTAATTTTTTTTCTTAAGCAATGACTTCCCATAAATATACTTAAGAAGCTCTTTCAAATAGAGATAAGCACATTTGAAAGTGATTTTGTTCCCCTTTGGGCAGGGTGAATGTTCAAATTTCATTCCTTAGGATTATTCACATTTGACTATAATTAATTCATCATTTTGACATATTTGTTTCGATTCATTATTTCAATATTGAAATTTTGACCAACAATATATAATAGGCTTTTGTGTTGTCCATTACATTGTCATAACCTTCTCTGTAATACCTTTTAATTTTATATTATATGATATTGCATATTATCTTGTGGCTAGAAGTAGTTAAAATGTACTTTATGGACATGCTTCTAGAGTTTATGGATTTTGTTTTTATACAAACAATGAAGTTTTCACTCTCTTTGTTGGACTCAGATGATACATTTTGTCTGTTTTGATGCAATCAAGCTAGAATTTGGGTATGGGATCATATAGCTATAGGGTTGCAAACAAAAAGGGCCAATCAAGTCGAGTAGGGATATGCTCGACTTGAGTTTATTTATAAAATTCAAGCTTTAGCTGAGCTCAATCTCAATTCAAGCTTTTGAGGATATGTTGAAACTTGATCTTGTTTGTGAAATTTGAGCTTGAGCTTGAAATTTTGTGTTTATGTTCGAACTTAGCTCATTTGTGTGGATCCTAAATTATCTTGTAGATCACACCAAGGAAAAGAGAATTGCTCAAATAAAAAAAAAGAGAAATAAGACACAAGTAATACTTAGGTTTTTAAAAAATTTTCTAGATCCCCCAAGTGAAAGTAATCCTCATATTTATAAATCATAGGAAAGGTATCACAAATTACACAATTATCACCTTATTTAAGAAGAAAATTACTATAATTTATAATCCATTACACATTTAAATTTTTTTAATTAAATAATACATGCTTTGACATTGTAACCATCATTAGCATCATTCTACATTTGTAACTACTCCTGATGCGGCTTTGTTTTCGTATTTGCCAGGCATGTAAATTTTGTATTCATTCAGACAACCCTTTATCACTTATCTAACCGAATAATCTTAGGTCAATTGAATGGTCTTCGGTTGAATGTTGATCTTTTGTAATGATAGATGTTGATTGAGAGAGTATTGTGTGCTCGCGTGGTGCTTTTTAGGCAGGTCAGTATTTCATTTGGTTGGCTTCATGGGCTGACTGACATCATGACGAATGTTTGAATATGAATCCTCTTTATGTGATTTTTAAGTGTCTTCTCGAGATTTGTGCAAGCAGATTTTTTATCAACATAATTTGTTCTTTGACTCTCTTTCTTCTTTAAAAGTGATAACTACTATAAGAATTAAAGATTTAAATAATAACTAATTACATAATAAGAAATAAAAATTGATGTTAATTATAATTTCTTGATTTTTGTGCCTCTTTTTCCTATAAATAGGGTGCTAAGTGCATTTTTCTTTTTCCCATTTCTTGCATCATTTGCCTATTGGTCATTTAAGTGAATGAATATGTCAAGTGCTACGAAACCAGTAAGTGAAGAAGCTTTGTTGAAAGGCTTTGAGCTTCTTCCATCTAAAACTCACCCTTCTAAGGATGAAAGAAAGAAGAAACCTTATAGTTCTTGGACACTTCTTAAGAAAAAAGTCACTGAGGAGGCTTGCCCAACTGAGAAGACGAAAATAGATGAGAAGAAAATGTTGGTGCCAAAAGGTCGGTCAAAGGAACCAAACTAGTTAAACAGTTGATCGTGTAAAAGCATCGTTTCGAATAGGCTGGGGAATCGTCCGACTCAACACCACTCTTTGAGGTGCAAAGTCAGAAAGACAGACAAGTATTAACTCATGAACTGCTTCGTCAGCATCCGACCCAACTACAATTTCAAGAGATGGAACCCTCGGTGGTGGCGGAACTTAATTTTACTCTGTTTCAACCTTTGACTCTGATGACTGCTCACAGTGATTCTTCACCTCAGATAGATGATCCACTTTGATGTTTAGTTGACAAGGCTATCCAAAATGAAGCTCCAATGGTAGAAGATATTATTCCTCTGCCATTAACTCAAGGGAATCTGACCCGACTAACAATTACACAATTTTTTTTTATTCTAAAAGATTGCCAAAAACTTGGCCCAAATTATATTTAGCGGCTAGTGTGAATAAGTAAAATGATCTAAAAATTATATGATTAGCCTTCACACTAGGGGTTCTACACAAGTATGCATATCTTTTCAAGTAATATAGGATTTTCCTTAAAAGCCCTAGTATGGATCCGACGAGAAAAATTGGAAATTTTATGTATTTGACTAAGAAAGATATTTACTTTAAACGGTAGAATATATTCTATGAAAATATAAAAGTAATTCAAGTTAAAAAGTTAAGTTTTACTAATTCCTACAAGTGCAACTTAAAAGTAAATGTAGGGATTAAAAATAACTAAAACTAGAAAATTCAAGATATATAAAAATACTTTCTCGTTGCAAATAATTTATAGTCAATGTAAGATTCCACATGTTTAGAAGTTTAACTCGCGTATTGTAATAAATAGGAGCAAACCTATTATTTATCTCTTCCGAGTATAAAGAACATTGGCTAATCAAAAGTTGGTGTCAGCATCTACACTAGTGCTGGGTAGGTTCTAGCCTCTCACCTCTAGATTATCCACCGTGCTCTCATTATAGGACCTACCAGTGACTCTTAGTTTCAACTCTAAACTAAATTGATAAAAAAATATAGTCTGTCACCCTAGAAACATCAATTGTATGCCCATCAAATCATATTTCCTTATCTATTTGCACTCCCCCTTGGGTTATCGCCATGGCTCTTTCCAAACTGAAATATGGTACTCACTAGTTAGAGAAATCTTAGCACTCTTTGACCTATAAGTTTCTCAACAAATTTTAACAAAACAAATGGCCAGTTTGCAAAGTAGATGAAGAACTGGTGAAAATACCATCACAAATTTTTGAAATAAAAAAAGTTCTAAACAAATCAAATCCACCACATAATTACTTCTTATTAGAAGGAGAAAGAGGAAAAATACTTAGAATTCATGGAGATATTAAAACAAAACATATTTATTAAATTGAAATCTAACATACAAATAATAAGATACAAATACTTATCTTAAATGTTTTCTCAAGTACTTCTTTGAAGTTCCCCGACATCTCTGACTCCATAAGACTCTTACAAAACTCACAATACTCCAAAAATCACAAAGATTCACAAAGACTCAATAGGGTGGCCGCCCACTCTATAAAGGTTCATCCCTTTCTCCAAATGACCCCATGTCAGCACAAATTTATTTAAGCACACACACACACATATAAGTTAGAAAAATATGAAATAAAACGAATCTCATATCTTTAATAGTTCAAATGAAAGAGCACTACACTTCAAGCCATGTATCTATCCCGAAAGATAGAAAGATAAACACAAACACAAGACTTGAGAGTGAGGCTCGATCAAATAAACAAAGAAATGTGTGCATCTGTTTGGTCTGCGAAAATCACTTTATGTATAAGTCAACATGTTCCCCTATTTAATATGAAGAATTAAATAGTGTTTATGTTACGCTGAGTTCAGAAAAAGCTTCCTATAAGGACAAGTCTTTATAGTTAATTACATTTTAGATAACCGAAGTCACTTAAGAAAACTCTCGATAAAAATCAGAGAATATTATCTTCAAAGAGGTCAAAAGGATATGACTTTTCAATGAGATCAGACAAAGAGTTTTGAAAGGGGAATGACTCAAAGTTGGAACATTTATTGTAGAATCCAAATGAGGAAGAACTAGGGGATGTCACAGACCAAGAGGAGAACCCCGGTGACTTCTCAAGCTATCCTATGATTTGGCTTCAGTTTTGGAGAGAAATATTTAAATTTTTCATCCTACAAATTTTATTAATTAGGGCTTACACTCATGTGAAACGATCACACAAATAGCTTGGAAGATATAAGGATTTAGGTCGGAATCCTAAAACGAGTTAGGGCTTATATTGTACAACAGAGTTGTATAAAGGCCTAAAGAATAGTTGAGGATTTATGTTGCATAAGTCCTATGGCTTATTTGTCGTTCTAAGGAAAGAATGGTTTAGCTGATGTAAACATGTTATGATGTTGAAGATGGTCATACTGCCCACAATGCTAGCTACAAGCTCCTCGTCGCGGTAATTTTAGGTTTTCTAATGTGTAAAGTTATAATGTCAAATTAGATGTCCCTAAAGTTCATGGTTATTTAAATATTATGGGGCATAGTAAAGTTGATTAGAGCGACACCAGTTAGGATCCTATGGTTCCCTCGTTTCGACACCACTATTTTCTATTGTATTCATCTAGTTCAAATCAAGTTACTAAACTCAACTTAATGAGTTCCATACTTTCATTTAGACCATGGGAAATCTTGTTAGCATTCGCAGGTTACCTTCTCCGAGGGATTCCCGATCATTCGATATAGATGTTTTAATTTAGTTGCAATTTTTGTTTTGTGATGTTTGTGATTAAATTTTGAGTTGTTTTATATTTGAATGTTGTGGTGGTAAATTTTATCTTTGATTGATTTATAGTTTTTGTTTTGGTTGTGCGGCTATCCTAATAGTTTTGGTTTTCATGCAGGGTGACATCGTTGTTTAACATGCAAGCTCGAGGCAAGAAGTACAAAAAGGTAAATGCAATAATTTAAAAACGTACCTGTCGATTATTTTTGTTCCTCCATCTGAAAGGTTAGTACTTGCAAGACATGTATATAATTTCACAGCGAATTTAAATTACAGGAGTAGATGAAGGTTTAGCTACCAAACCCCAAGTTATGACTTTATTGAATCTCAGAAGATCTTAGTGGATGATTTTAGAACAAAAATAGGGCAAGTCAAATTTGCCCTTCAGAATGTCCAATAGATTTCAAAATGATAGAGGCATGAACCTGGACCATTTTGAAGATCTCTTGAAATATTTTGAATTCATGTTGGACTTATCATATTGTTCCATTAATCATCTAAGGTTGAAGTGTGACTACTCTATTGCTCAGTGAAACTTGACAATTTAATTATCCCGAGGATGAGATACCCACCTAATCAATTGATGTTTTGTTTAAAGGTTATGTGAGTAGATGCCCCTAAGGCAAGTTTACGTAATTTAAGATTGTGGTGTCCACATTAATGTCAGACTTGTAGTGTTTAAAGATGTTAATCACCAATCATGTTATCTTATAAATCCGATCAATTGAGTGTAGAGATCGAGTCTATGTCACTACTAAGCCTTTAATAATCTTGATAGGTGGAATAGTGATTATCAAAATATTGATTTAAGTGATATGTATTCTTATTGAAAGATCATATCATCCTCAATTTTAGGATTAAGAAAAGTAAACTATCATCTTCTAGCTTAAGCCCATCACTTAAGAATCATTTGATCTTAATTAACGTCCAAGTCATGAAGGTTAGGAGAATTATGATCTTGTTGATGTTGTGCAAAGGTGGTGAGTGAGCTTCTACCTTTTAGTCCCATTGTATTTCAATCATCCAAACATGTTCATTAAGATCAAAATTTTCTCATTTTTTCAATTGGTTAATCCTAGATTTTGATTAAAAACCAAAATAAAAAATGACTACTTTGGCCTTGGGGTACTTTACCTCATAACCCATTAAAAACAACTCAAATTGACTTAAGCATCCAGAGTGGTATATCCATGAGTTAATTGAAACATCAAATGATAATGTGGTTTTTCATTAATTTAATTTCAATAATTATTTAAATTCAAGAAATAGGGTTTTCAAAGTTGATTTATTTAACTATCCAAAATAAAATTTTTATTTATGAGAAAAATATTAGAGATTCCCTTAGGTCAGAGAAGCACTTAGGCAAAATTTCATGATTTTTTGAATTAAACTTTTATTATTATTATTTAATTTTGGATCAATTTCAATGATTTAATTAAATAGAAATAGTGTTTTGATTATTAAAATTATTCTATATTTCTATTAGACTTCTCTGAGTTCAGAAAACTCATAAAATCAAATTTTTTATTTTTATGATTTTAAATTTATTTATTATAATTATTTTACTTGAGAAATTAAGAAAAATTCATTTTTAAGCTTTTAAAATTTATTTTTAACTTAGACTAACTAGGAAAAATGTCCTAATGAATTCTAAGTGATCGAGGAAAGCTTGTACTCATTCTAAACTATTTTTTGTATTTTTTTGAAAATTTTGATTATTTTAAATATTTTTAATTTAATAAAAACTTTAAAAAAAGACATTTACACAAAAATAGATTTTATTTTTATTAAATGCCCCTAATCACAAGGAACTCAAAAAACAAATTTTCATAATTTTTCTAAGCTTATTTAATTTAATATAATTATTTTTGTACAAAAATACCAAGTTTCTATAAAAATCAATTTTAGTGCTTAAACTAAGGCAAATAATTTTTAAATTTTCACAGCAAATAAATATCATTTTTATGTACAATGTAGAATTGATTTTATCAATTTTTTGATAAGTATATAATTTACATAAATCAACACAAGATATACACTTAAGTTTTACAAAATTATCCAAGCCATCATGGTATTTTTTCTAAACTTCTTTGACCATAGGAAACCTTCTAAAATTATTCCCATAATTTTTCAAGTGATCTTTTAATTTATATAATTAAAATAATTCAAAATGGTCATCTTAGCTTGAAAATTAAGGTTAGAAGCATAGAGATGTCCTTTGACCTTGGAAAAATCAGAGGACATAGTCTCTGTCATGAGGAATAAACCCTCAAAATTTCAAGCCATGGTGAGCAATGTTTGATTATAATAAATTAAAATACTCTAGAGGGTATTTAAAACATTAAAAATTAGGAAATAAGAAAATAATTTTTATTTTTAGTCCACATTATTCTCCTCTATTAATTGAGCAAGAGGTTGTCTTTCTTTTATTTTTATGATGTTTCTCGAGAAAGACATAGATTTTTGAAGTTCAGACATTTAAAATAATTCAACAAATCCATATTTTCTACTTATTTACGCGGCGCCAACTCATCCTACGACGGCTCCGAACTCACACACAACGTGCTCCTATTCATTGCGCTTTCCACTTAGGCATGCCACACGACCCATGGTTCACGCACCAAGAGTCTGTCTGGCTCGATCTCCTCCGTCCATTGGATACACGCGCGATCAGACGACATCCATTCATCGTTCCCAATAACCCAACCTATAAGCTGTTCACATTAAAACCTTAAGATCTCTGCCTAAACTCAACCAAATCACATGAGATTTGTTTCTAGACCTTCATCTACTCAAGACGAACTTATCTATACAGTATATATGGTATGAAATACATTAAATATGTATAACGAATCAAAAAGGGCTCGGATTAGGGTTGAATCAAAAAGGGCTCGGATTAGGATTGAGGTTCAATACCTTCGTCTGAGAGGGGAGGCCTCAATCAGATGGTTGTGGTAGCTTTAATTGGATCCAACAAACCTCTAGATGAAGTCATAGGTCCTGGTGAATTGTCTAGGTATGATTTCGATCAAAGTGAATTTCAGGTGTTGGTCTAGAGCTAGGTTAAAGACTATTTGGGATGGGGATTTTGTGGGGAATTAACTCCTCTCGTTGTGGTGATGGTGTGTGCACAAGTAATTGGGGTTTGGTAGATTGTGGAGGTGTGGGGAAATATGCCCTGGTTCGAGCTGGAATTTTGACCTCAAAATTGAGCTCTCATAGTGGGAACCAGAGGGGGAAAATAATGGGATTAAGCTGAGGAGTTCTTACAGAGTCTCTGGAAGCAAATGGCCAGAGTTTCCCAGAGGATTTTGCTTACTTCTCCTTTGGCCATGGAGGGGTTAATTTATAGTCATAGCTACTTGGTAGAGCTTAGGGCTTGACAGTTGGTGTTGAGGCTTGCTGAGGTGGAGTGATGAAGAGTTCTCGTGACCAATCAGACTTGGCCAGCTCAGGGAGGTTTAATTTTGAGTTTTGGCCAATGGGGACTCCTTTGGGTGGTTGTTTATGTCGTCTAAGGAGGTGGCTGGCTAGGTTTTAGTCACTTCTTGGCTCCAAAAGGTCAGGGGAGAGTTAATTATGATTTACTCCCAATGGGAAGTAATGATAGCAAAGTATTTTCAAATAAGGCCCAAATACGGTTAAGATCCCTTAAATTAAGGGACCATTTGTCCATAGCTCTCCTAGGTTGTTTAGGTGGGTTTATGCTGGTTAATAGGATGCACTTGGTGGCTGGAATGGACCTTGGTTGGCCAATTTAGTTTGGTTGGGTCAAATTTGGTGTATGGGTTCATTTGGATCATATTGGCTTAGAGTTGAGTTTAGGTTGAGCTAACCATGAAATTAAGCCCAATTGATTGATCAATTCGGTGTATATGATTGTCATGAGGAGTTTAGAAAAGATTTAGAGTGGTTTTGAGTTGATTTGTAGGTTCAATTTGATGGGTTTTGGTCATTTAGTCAATTTGGGGGTGTTGAATTGGACTTGGGTTTAGGATAGGCTAAGGTTGGGTTAGGTCAAAATTGATGGTTCAAAATGGTCTAGAGGAATTTTGTAAAGAGTTTTCAACATAAATTAGGTGTCAATTTTTGGGTTAGGGCATTCAATTTGGTGGAATTTGGAGACAGCCAATTTGGGGCTAATTTAGGGATTTTGAATGTGAGTTCAAATTGAGCGAAATTGAGACTCGACCAAGGCCAATTGAATGTCTAATTTGATGTTAAGGATTGTTAGGAAAAAGTTTGGATTCAAATTAGAGAAATTGAGTGGATCATATGGTTCAATTATGTGATATTAAGTCATAGGGTCAAAATTAGTGGTTTAATTTGGATAAAAATTAAGCTCAAAGAATGTGTCAATTAGGCTTGAATTTGGTTTGAATTGATCATATGAATGATGAATTTGAGTTTCGAATTGAAATTGAGGAGAATTGGAGCCAAATTGATGGATATGATAGGTGAATTTGGAGAAATTTGGTCTTTAAAGGCAATTTAGGGCTTTTTAGTAAAATGGGTCAAATTGATCAATTTCGGTTTAATTAAAGGGTCCAAATTGGTTTTGGGATCATTTGAAATGATTTGTAGGTTGGGAAAGTTTTGGCCACCAAGAGTATTTTTGTAATTTTGTCAAATTTGAGAGTATTTTGGTAATTTTGGAATTTTTGGAATATTTTGGGCAATTTGGGTAGTTTCAAATAGTTTGAAATAATTTTTGGACAAAGTTGGGTATTTTGGGTTAAATTGGGAATTTTGTTTAAATTTGGGGTTTGGGGGTGTTTAAGTAATTTGAGTGGATTTGGGGACAAAAGGTCAAGTTGGATATTTTGGTAGAATTGGGGTGCCAACCACCTTATATGAGTTATGGACCAATGAAATCCCCATTTGGGTCCTCCATGCATTGGTCTTAGCTAAACCCTAGGCTAGAGTCAGTGGGTCTAGGAGACCATCTACATGAGTTTCCAAAAAGATCAAGGGATCAAATTCAACAAATCTGGGTTTTAGGGTTATAAGTGAAAGTGGGTGCAAGTGAGTGCAAGTGAGTGAACTAGCTCCAGACCAACATCCAAGGTCAGCTTTAAGGCCAAGAAGTCCTATGGGGACTCCCCTTGAGCTTCCTCTATATTGGCCCCACCCACCAAGTGCTAGAGGTTATGACCAGTATATGAAACTTCAAGTTGAGCACGAAAGAGTTTAGAGTTTCTAAAGGTGAGGGTTCCTTTTCTAGTTTTCTAGGAATAGTCAACAGGAAAATCCAATAGCTAGACTATAGGCTACTAAAGAGGGACGACTAAATCTCAACCAAAAGTGTGTTCAACAATTGGACCTCCAATAGGCGTGGTGTTCTAGGCAAGCACTCCGCTCTTATTGGCGTTGACCGACAAGATCAACAAAACCAACACAGACTCCTAAGTTGACAAACCTAGAAAGAAGTGTAGAATCGAGTGCTAGTTGTTTCCGCTAGGGAATTAACAAATGATTAACAAATGAACATTTGAATGAACATTTGATCAAAATCAAGGATTGGGAATTCTTGCTGGGGATTGGAAAGTGGGTTCCAAATTATCAAGTTTCAGATATTTTCGGAAGATGAGAATTAGTATTTAGGTGCTGACCCCGACATGAGGATTGAAATTTAGGTATCAATCCCAAAAAAGAGAGTCAGAATTTTGGTACCGATCTCGAGAGAGAATCGGAATTTAGGTACTACTAATCACGGATGAGAATTGAAATTAAATTATCAATCCCAAAAAAAGAATCAGAATTTAGGTACCGACATCAGAAGGAGGGAATCAGAATTTAGGTATTGATCCCGAAAGAGAGTCGGAATTTAGGTACCGACCTCAAAGGGAGGGAATTAGAATTTAGGTACTGATTCTGAAATGGGAATTGTAATTTAGGTACCAATCCTGAAAGAGAGGGTAAGAATTTAGGTACCGAGCTCGAAGGGAGGGAATTAGAATTTAGGTACTGATCCCAAAAGAGAGAGTCGAAATTTAGGTACCGACCTCAGAAGGAAGGAATTAGAATTTAGGTATTGATCCCGAAATGGGAACTGAAATTAAAGTATCAATCCCAGAAAGAGAATCAAAACTTATGTACTGACCTCGAAAGGAGGGAATCAAAATTTAGGTACTGCTCCCGGAAGATAAAAATCAGAATTTAGGTAATGATCCTAAAAGCAACATGAAAGCAGTGTAGAGAATTTGTGGTGTTGAATCCATAGATATGTGACATGTGATAGGGTTGACTTTGGTGAAGTGAGATTTGTGAGACTTTGTGAGATTTTGTGCAGAATGTGAAATTCTGCGGGGGTGTGAAGAAAATTAGTGCCGACAATTTATGTTCATTTTATGATTTGTGGTGTTGAATCCATAGATACTCGTGCTGCACGAGCAAATTGTAAGAAACCTTGAAATCAAGAGAAACAAGTCAACAAATTTATTTTCTTTTCTTGTTATTTTTATCACATTTAATTATCAAAATATATTTTTAAAATTCAATTTTTGTTGGTTGATTTTTCACAAAAGTTTTTTATTTGAACTTTTATTATTATTTTTATTGTTTTCGTCTCCGTTCATTGCAGCTTAGAACCAACACATGGTTCTGGGGCTCTTGATCTATCATACAAAAGGGCAATTGAAAACACGGACAAAATTCTGAAAAAAATTTCATTAATCTGCTTCAAACAGGTTTTACAGATTGAACATAAGCTGAAGCATTGAAAGGTACATTATGCTAGATGCATCAAAAGTACAGCTAAAAATATCTTTGTGCTGAACACATATCATAAAATGAATATATCTAATACGTATATCATCATATATGCTGCGCAAAAATGTGGTAACAAAAAGGTATCCCTGGTTGTCCATCTTCGACGGGGTGAGTTCCTGATCGAGTCAACCGACTAAGCAACGTTCCAGGATAAGAGTTCCCTTTGCGCGTACTTAGAGGTGCAACCCCCTCATAGCTCATAAGGTTGTAGTTCTTCTAACTCAAATTTAGTCGGAATCCATACAACATTTTGTTGTTATCCATTCTTCTGAAAGTTACAGACAACCTGCGGTGTCGTACCCCTGGAATGCAATGCTTGGTCATGTCTGCTCCATTTCCCAAGAGAATCATTACTGAACCCCTGGTAGTGGAATCTTCACGGATCCTCTGAACTAGCTGGGGCCAATGACATTTATTTCTTTCCCGAACAGGATATTTCTTCTGCTCATGAATGAGACCGTGCAAAAAGGTCTCATGAAAGCATGATGGCCTATATGTGGGAGAATGCAATTGCCTTCATCATAGATATTGATGATACAGATGTTAGGAATGCAATAGACTAGAAGTATGTTCCACCTAACCATCCTCTTTATCATCCACTTTATTATAGGAGGTAACAGATCCACCTCATCATGTTTTAAAATCCCCGAGGGATTTCCTTGTCTATCTTTAGTAAAGTTATAATAGCAACCACATTGGATGGTGCTTCTGCCTTTTCCACGTATCCATTTTTGTGGTTCAAAATAGGTCCTTTCCATTAGAAAACTAGCTCGACCCCTATCTCTTAGGTCGAATATGGAGTCGAGAATGTTCCTTTCTTCAATTTCAGAGAAAACTCTGGTGTACAACTCCAAACATTGCAATATATTGACAAATCTTCTTTGAACTTCTTCATAAAATTCAAAATTCCTTTTCTTCACTTTACTCATTTTGTCTAATTCTGCTATGGTAACCATCAGCGGTTGTCGAGGGTGCTCCCTCATTTCAATATCAACAGAAATCCATACTTTTGTTGTCTCTATATGTAGTAGAATATATGATTCCCCCATTGAGTGATCAGTGTCTGAAATCTGCTATCGGTAGACATATATTCATTCAGAGTGCTGTAACGCTCTAGGTAGAGGACATTGTAGTTTAAGCATTCCACAAACGCCCCTGTAGCTGGTATCCGTGTGGAAATCTCGGCGTTGCACGTCAGGTAACCCGCACAAAGATCACTTGGAACTTCTAGTATCATTGGCTCTATAGTGAACTCAAACTCATCCTCTATGGTAGGCAAGCTGGAGGAAGTCTCTCTCACGTATGGATCGTAGATTTTCCCCTCAGAAATCGGGGTAAGAAAGTTTTCTGATTCCTTTTGACATCTTTCTTCACATAGGAATTCTCTGTGTTTTTGGCGATTGACATTTCTTCGTTAAGTCCTTCGTAGCGGTGCGCCTGACAATCTCTCTTCATCGGCAGTGAGTAGTCCTCTGATCGGTGCAGGTATCATAGATGGCAGACGACTAATCCCTTCCATCAGATCTTGCTGCAATATCACCTTCTTCCCCATCAGTGAGGAATCTTCCTTGGTGCTGGTCTTTAATAGCGACGGTAACCCCCTTTTTTGTCAACGGCTGCCACGTTTATCAGGGGACCCTCATAGTCTACATCAACTTGACCAAAGTTCCACGTCAAAGTCTATGATGCCACCCCACAGTGCCCTTTCCTTGTTAAGTATGAGATTCCAGCCATCATTGAAAGAAAAAATCAGCTTGTTTTGAAATTTTTTCTACAGACGACAGGAAAAACATCAGTGCGCTGAAATTTAGCAAAACAAGAACAAAAAGTGTTTATTAGAGAAAATTTTAGTTTATATCGGTGAGAAAATCATTTATTTATTTGTATATATTTTTTGTATAATTTAGTAAATATCAAACTTTTAAGGTAGAAAAGAGAAAATTAAAGTATGTAGCTGAAAATCAAAGTATGTAACTTTAAAAGTTTTCATTTTATTGAGATTAATTTATTACAAAATTTTTTTGGACTCGGTCACAGACGTTTGACCAAATAAATAACCTCAGATCAAACTAAATTTTAAAATTTCAATTCAAGCAATGTCAACTAAATTTTAAAATTTCAATTCAAGCAATGTCAAATTGTATAGTATGTTATCAAGTATCATTCGTTGATTGGTAACATGGGTCTTTCGCCTCAGAAATCTACCAGCTGGTAAGCTCCCCCTGAGTAGACTTTTTTTATGACAATTGGTCCTTCCTAAGTTGGCTCAAAATTTTTGCCTATCTTGCGGCGTGCAAAAATAGGCATTTTGAGCACAAGAACGAGATCACAACCTTTGAACATCCTTGGGCGGACTAATTTGTCATGAGCTTGTACCATCCTCACTTAGTAAAGCTCAAATGTTGCTGTGCTTCTAACCATTTTCCTTCAAGACTTTCCAGTTCTTCAAGTCTGAGTTTTGCACTCTCTTCTGTTGTAAGTTGATTGGCGACAGTGACTCTGAGAGATGGCATATGAACTTCTAGTAGTAGTACGGCCTCAAATTGATACTTTATTGAACCGGTGTTTAAGCGCGAGCCAACCGGAGAGATAGGCTCCTAAGCGCCACTTACCCGCGCTTAAGCACCGATTCACGAAAATCGATTTGTCAACAGTTAAAAATGAATTTTAAGCCCTAAAATACCATTTTTTACACATCCTATCATCTTCCCCAATTCAAAATCGCGATTTTAAGGGCTAGGGCAAGTGGAAATTGAAGATTTCTTGGTGGAATCAAGTGAGATGTGCTAGATCCAAGTTCCTTAAGGTAAGAGCTTTACTTCTATGCAAAAATTTTAGATTTTCACCTTATATTTTGAGCACATTTGGAAGATTTTGAAAATTTACTATTCATGGTGTAAAGTGAAGAAAAATCTATGGAAATTTCTTGAGAAATTTAGTTAGTTCTTTTGGAAGTTTAGTTTAGTTATTTAAAATTGATTTTTAAAGTTATTTTTGAAATTTATCAAATTTCTATAATGACACCAAGAATGAAAAGGAGTAGAAGAAAGAGCCCATTCGATTCGATCAAGTTTGTCTGTTCAAAAGTTCATGATCGATATAGTGACGCTCTACAGTCATGAAAATTGATTCAGGAACGATGTTTCAAGAGTCCGGGTGGAGAGATAGAAGACCTGATAGTCCGCCGACAGTGGGAACAGTTCTGTTATTTCTCTGTCGTTGCATTGATTTCTGTTATGAGGGAGTTTTATGCCAATTTCCCAGAGGCTGAAGACGATCGAGTTATGGTTAGAGGAAAGTTGGTGCCTTTTACTCCAGAGGTAATCAACTTGTTTTACCATTTACCACCGGAGGCTTTGTATTTTTATTTAAATTATAGAAGGCGGAGTTAGACGATTCATATTTGACTATTGGGAGAGGACTTTGGAAGATCACCAATGAGAGGAGTAAATTTTCTAACTTCAAAGTTATGTGCACCTTTGAAGGCCTGGCACTATTTCATTTCTGCTCGTCTGCTTCCGACCAATCATCTCAGTGAAGTGACCAGAGAGAGCAACGTTGAACTATTGTATTCTGGAGGGAAAGCCCATCAACATAGGGGCTTTGATCTATCTGCTGCTGCTACTACTGCAGGTATGGGATTTGCTTCCTTAATATTTTCATTATGCGAGCATGCTAGAGTGAAGTATGATAGTTGGGAGGAAGTTCTGTTACCTATAAAGCCCATTACGAAGGTAAATGTGAAGACTTATTCAGGCATTTGATTTTTGGCTGGAGAGGAGGATTTTTCAGAAGTTATGGATTAGAGACGTCTGTTGCATCTACCTCTGCTGCATCTTCATCACGACCATCTACGTCTCGTGCTTCTACATCTAGAGGTGATACCAAGACTCGGGATGAGTTATTGCAGAAGATGATGGACAACATCAAATTTACCGCTGATAAAGTACAAAATTTAGAGCGTTTTGCATATCATACAAATAGATAATAGAAGGAAGAGTGATTATGAAGAGAAATTTCACTCATCTTTGGGGAGTCTGATTAGAGGTAAACCAGGAGTGCAATTTCCTCCATATCCTCAATATCCTAGCTATGAACCTGCAGAAAAATGGTACAGCGGTGATTCTGAGGATGAAGAGTGGAGCTGAGAGATTCAATTTATGGTTGTAATATGAATTTATGGTTGTAATATGATGAGCTGAGAGATTCATTTTATGATTGTAATATGATGTGAACTATACATTTGCATCTGGCTACATTTGCATCTGTGTTGTTTTGGACTATGATTTATTTGTGTTTTGAATTTTTATGTTTTGTTGTTGTGATTGTTCTGTTAGATAATATTTCATTTTATTTTTAAATTTTAGGGTAGTAGCTGTTGTTTAGTTTAGTACCGTGATTTTGTTAGTTTAGAACTTAACATAATTTCATATCTATTATAAAATAGAAAGTCTTGCTAACTTTGATCTTAAACTTAAAATTCAGAAACAACAGCCCTGTATTATTTTTTATCATGTTAGTGTGTTGTTTGATTTTATACCCACTGTTTAGAAGTCTATTGAATCTCTACATGTTAAACTAAAATAAAATATAAAAAATTTGATCAAAAATTAATTTTACTCCTGTCTTTAGTTTTACACTTGTATAATTATGATGTAAAAATTCCTGTAGCATGTTATTTCAATTTTCATTTTCTGTCTATATAATTATCTGATGCTAAACTGTTTAATCCGTTAAAAATTTACGTTTAGGGGAGATGAAAAACATTTTCAAAACTGGAATTTTATTTGTTCTCAAATATACAACAACTGAATTTGATTTTAAAAGAAAAATTGATTATTTATTTAGAAATGAGTTAGAAAATTTAGTTAAAATTTTAAGTAATGAAGAAAAACTTTAAGTTAAAAATTTTTAGTATAGAAAATGATTAATATAAGTGACTATCTTTAGTAGGAAAAAATTGTATTTTTGAGAAATTTAGATAATTTAGACTTTTATTTTTAATACTCAAATTTCTTTTATTAAAATGATTTTCAAAACTATTTTTATATTTATAAGTAAATGTTTTATATCAAGACTTTACTTTAAGAAAGGAGAAGTAGAATTCAAAATCTTTAAAGGTCTATCCAGATATAGTAATCCTTGCCTAAAAAAGAAAAAGAAAAGAAAAGAAAAAGAAGAAAAAAGAAAGAAAAGAAAAAAAAAAGAAAAAAAAAATGAAATGTAAGGGGAGGAGAAGCTTGAGGATTAGTGTCTAATCAAAAATTGAATCTCCATTTGATCTTTTTAAACTATAAGACTTGATAAAATCTTAAGCTTATAAATATAATATAATAAGTAAAATTATTTTTAATAAAAAAATTTTAGTAGAGAAAATAAAAGAACTAAAAACTAAATTTAGAGAACTTACAATATTTCTGAATTAGATAGGAACTCATATTTTCATAGTTCTTAACATTTAAAATTTTCAAACTTTAAGTTGGTCTCATTTACTAATTATTTTTTTTAAATTGGACTATTATATTTTTAAATTTAAATTTTAGTAACTCTTAGAGAAACTCATATACATATCATACATATTTATTTTTTAAAGATTGAAGTGACACTTGAGGACAAGTAACATTTTAAGTTTGAAGGATTTTCATACACCTAAAATATATAGTGTTTGTAGACACATTTTTATACTTATTTTTGAGATATTGCGCTTTAATGGAAAATATTTTTGTTTTTTTCTTGTAAATACAAGTAAAAATGGAAAAAAAAGCTTAAAGAAGTGGAAAAAGATCAAATTTGGAGCAAAACGGTGAAAAATTGTGCAAAAGAGTTTTGGTGCCTAAGCACTAGATACGACGCTTAAGTGTCGGTTAAACTGAGAAGGTCGCGCCTAAGCGCCGAGGCCCCACGCTTAACTGTCAGTGGCAGTTACTAGACAAGTAAAATTGGTTTTTACGAATTTTAAAGAGATTTTTGAGGCACATATTGACTTAATAGATGGTTGTAACCACCATGGATGAAAATTATCATGAAAAGATGCATCTCTTGTGCAAATACATCGAATCAAGACACATTTTGAAGATATCCCAAGGCACCTCTTGGAAAACTATAAAAAAAAGAAGAGAAGACTTAGAAAAGAGTCCTGAAAATATTGAAAAGTTTTGAAAATTCTTTTCTAGTGAGTTAATTCGGAGAGATTTTCAGGAACCACTTTTTATTTACTTTATTCTTTTTGTTTTTTTTTTGTTTTGAGTGATTGTAAAAGAGAAGAGATTCAAAGAAACTTTAAGGGTTTGGTGGAGGACTTGAGATAAGTTTTTATCCTTTTTTTTAGACTACTTTTGATTTTAATCGAGACTGGTTGGTTTGACAATGATTTCTTCTTTTAAACTAAAGTGTGGTTTTGTTTTCTCCATGAACTTTGAGTAGTTTTCTTTATCTTTCTTCTTAAAATGATAAGTAATTAAGTTTTGGATGAAAGTTATGGAGAGTATTGATCTTTAATGTTGGAAGAAGTTGTTATTTACTTCATTTACTTCTTGATTTGGCCAATCCAGATGCTAAAATTTATTGTAAGAACATATAAGAATCGAACTGGCATTGTCTCAGTCAACAATTGGAAAGAATCACATGAGGTTGTATAAATGAGAATGTAGTTCATATGATTGAGTGCAAAAAAATAAGGAAATATTCATTGATGGGTGGTGACAGGTTAAAGCCCCCAACTCTGTTTATTATTTTAAGTTCTGATACAAGAATGTTAGCCCCCATGTGGAGGGAGTCGATGGAACTCTACAGTGAGAGCTAGTATCTTACCTGCTTAGCCGGTCTTCAGAACTATTTAGTCAATGTTCTTTATAACATTTCTAGTAAGGTTAAAGAATATTATTGCTCCTATTTGGCACAACACAATTTACATACTTCCACAATAGAATTTTTATACTTATTACTGATTCATGAAAAGAAGAAAAATATTTTTGTATTAAATACTTTTCTTCTACAAAAATTTTAGTTATCATTTTAAGTTATTCTTTCGTTAAAATATCAAAAATACCAAAAAATATTTACACTTAAAATTCCTGCAAAAATCATTTTTAGTTTAAGTAATTATCTTTTTAAAAATAGAAAAACTTTCTAAAAAGTGCATATTGCATAATCTTTCCTGTGGCTTCGATGATCACTTCGATGATCAGCTTCGATGATCAGGTCTTAATCAAAAAGTACTAGATTACTTGATAACGATACGTATACTTGCCTACTATCCCAATATAAAAATCTATATATATTAAAAAGTTAAATTCTTATTTTTCTTCAAAATCAAATTTTTAATTTTGTTGAAAAATAAAGAAATATAAGTGAAAAATATCATCAGAACTATTGTTATGCTTTGCATAAGCATTAAGTATTCAATGCATAAACATTAAGTATTCAAGGATTAAGTTTTTAGCGTCATTGTCATGGATTAAAATCTTCAAGTAGTGGTGTCGACTTCATAAATCCTTACATATACAAAAATCGAGATCAATAACATGGAGGGGAACGAAAGTTATATCAAACTGCAACAAAATCATCGACTATCTTATTAGACGTTCAGAGTGTTGTTTGGGTCATCAAATATTGCAACAGATTAACTTCTGATATTAGAGTTACCTTATGAGAAAACATGTAATGTCTGAGCTTCTGGGCAACAAAGATTAAAGCTAGACAATGCTTCTCAATAGACAAATATCTTATTTCCACCAGTATTAGACGATAACTCAAGTAGTAGAGTGCATTTTCTTTACCCTCTTTATTGACTTGGACTAAGAGGGCTCCAAGAGAGTCATCGAAGACCGCAGTATAAAGTATTAAAGGTTTTCTTGGGATAGGAGCTGCCAAAACAGGATGTGTCATTAAATATTGTTTAACGTCTTCAAAAGCCTGCTGGAATTTTTCTTCCCAAATAAATTTGGCGTCCTTTTTAACTAATGCCGAGAAAGGCTGACACCTACCTGAGAGATTAGAGAGAGTAGAAATAAAGCACCTCAGATATGCCAATTTTCCTTGAAAGGAATGTAGTTGTTTCAAGATTTTGATAGGAGGCATTTCCAAGATAGCTTTAATCTTATCTGGGTCGATCTCGATTCCACGATAATCCTAGGAGTTTCCTGGAGATAACATCAAAGGCACACTTTAAGGGATTCATCTTAAGATCGTATTATCGTAATAGTTCGAACACGATCCTCAAATCGTACAAATGATTTATTTTATGTTTACTCTTGAAGACCAAATCATCCAAATAGCATTTCACTTGGTTGTGAATGTGATCATCAAAAATCTTTGTCATATCTCATTGGTACGTCGCACCAACATTCTTCAATCCAAACGACATCACTGTATAGCAGAAAATCCCGTTAGGTGTTCTGAAGTTTGTAAGTGCTGCACCTTCTAGAGCCATCTTGATTTGATTGTATCCCGAAGATCCATCCATAAAGGAGAAAATCTCATGTGTCGAAGCGATGTCCACAATCATTTCTGGTATCGGTAACGGAAACTTGTCTTTTGGACATGCTTGTTCAAATCCCTGAAGTCGACACATACACAGATTTGTCCATTTTTCTTCTTAACTGACACAATGTTAGCTAACAATGTGAGGTGTTGCTCTTCTTGCACGAAGTTGGTGTCTATTAACTTCACCTCGACAATGACTTGCTGTCTATTTCGAGGCGCATTCTTCTAGGGTCTTGTTTTACTAGGTCATAATTTTGTCCACCCCAAGTTTATGAACTGCAACTTCTGCTGACAGTCATGGCATTTCATCGTAGCTCAATGCAAGGAAATCTTTGAATTATGTTAACAGTTTGAGTAACTCTAAACAATTTTTATCATTGAGTAAGAAATTATAAATGTAGGTCGGGACTGCTCTTCTGTCCCGAGGTTAATTTTCTTTAGTTCATCAACAGTTGACTTGATTTATTCCTCAAATTATGGCAGAGCGTTTTCTATGAACTGATCGGTAGAGTCATCCTCCACATCGAGGCAATCCTCTTCTGATTCACAATAAAAATCATCGACTGGTCTAACTGTACCAATTTTGAAAGCCTCTTTCGAGTTGGGAGTTTAACTTTTAACATCCCATAATTTTTAAAAAAGTTGTGATTTATCTTTTGGCATTTGTTATGGCAAATGTCCTTGTTGAATTAACTTTTATACACAAGACAAAAAGTAACCAAAAGGTAATTTCATTAATTCATTAGGATCTTCATTCAAATTTACATGATTTTCAAGATTAATAGAAGTAGAAGCACGATAAAATTTGATCGGCTTTGAACTAGTGCTACGGACCTCCATGACCTCTAATCTCTCGACCTTTTGAGGGCAAATCATAGTAAGGGTCATTGTGTTCACATAGTGGTTTATTGGATCATACATTGTCTTATATTCGCTTTTCTCCACATCTTCTAAGAATGTCTGGTACAGTGATTTCTTCTATTTTGTCATCATTATTTCATCTTCATAACTTTCTTCATTATCATTGTTGATGGTCGACCTAATTCATTCAACAATTAAGTTGGTTCTTCCTCGTCCACGTCCCCGGCCTCGACCTCGGGTCATGAACTAAAAGAACCCCCACTGACTCGTTGCAAAAGATTGGTGGAAGATCACTGAAGCGGAGTTGAATGGCTTCCTCTTTTTGATTCTTCTGAATCTTCTACTTTATTTGCCACAACTTCACGATAGAAGATGGTTTTCTTTAGAGGCGCATAGTAGGTGGCATCTTCATGAATGCCAACTTCATGAATTTAAAATGGTTATAAATCTCCCTTGATGCAATATTCTTGTCCTTGTAGTTTTTAATGCACTGGTGTAGAGACGACGGAACCATGTTATGTTCATGAATCCATGGTCGACCCAGTAGAGCATTGAAAGATGCCTTGACATCAACAATATGGAATTTAGTGGTTGTTACTAGTTCTCCAACTTTCATTAACAATGTAATTGATCCAAGGGCTCTCTCTCCCTTTTGGCCTTCTCTCTCTCCCTTTTGGTTGAATCCTCTTAGCATCATTTGATCGGTTGTAAGCTCCTGAGCTTCAATGTCCAAATAGGCTAATGTTCATAGGCTCATCAAGTTGAGGGGCACTCCAAGATCTACTAAAACTCTGGATAACACAAATCTATCGATGTTAACAGAGATATAGAGTGGACGATTATGGTCGGCGGTACCGAGCAACAAGCCTTCATGTGTAAAGGTTACCCCTAGCTCTTCTTTCAAAGGGCAAACTTCATCTCAGGATGTGCGGCCAACTAGGCTAAGAAAATCTCTGGTTGAAGCAAAGTTGTAACCGGAGACACTCTCATCTCCTTTGACAAGATTAGAGCGTCATAGATGCTTAATCTGGCCTGGAACTTCCTAAGGTAAGCTAGTACATTGTAATCCACTTTGTATGATCCTCAAATCTTTATTTGGTTATAAGTTTCTTCCACTGGCGGAGGCCAATGTATCTCTTCTTGAGTTACTATTTGCTTTCCTTTATCAATTGGAGATGACCTTGGGGGTAATACTTTCCTGCTTCTTAAAATCACTTTTATAATTTCTTCTTCTTCAGATGTCGTAGTCAAATCTTCTGGTGTTTCATCTTTTTTTGTAAAGATCTAAGTTGATGGAAAGTAGTGTACCGTGGTACTCAAGAATTGGTTCGTCATTCCCAGTGCTATCGTAACCGACATTGTCGATGTCTTCTTCGGTCTTGCTAGCAGGTTCATGAGACTTGAGTATGATTTATAGATCGGTTTGGGAATCGAGATTGAAGCTAAATTGGCCATAATCGATTATGTTATAACTAGAAAAAGTTAAAATGTAGCTAAAATCATAATTATTATATTTATAAGACCATAAAGGGGCAAAAAGATAATCATACAAGGTTAAGGGTTCGAGGATGTTCTTTCCCGAATCCGAGATAACATAATCTCAAACAACTAATCTAGCAGAGGGGTTGCCCTATCCTATCCCCTGTGTTATCAGTCTTCGTGGTGGTGTTCTTTTTCTTCTTTGGTGGCAGCAGATTTCCTGGTGAAATCTTCATCTCTAACTTAGTAGGCTGAAGACTCTGAACATAGGCTTGCCTTGTTGCATTTTGAATTTGGTCCAGTATTTTCTTGGATGATTTGTTCCAAACTGTACTCCATCCATTTTTATCAGCATATGGGCAATCAAAGAGACTAGCTCAGCCGAAATCATATTTATAGAACCTCTTTCAGGTTCTTTTAAATATTCTTTTGGAATCGTTATATTTCCTTGCTTAAGATTTTTCTTGAGTCGATCTTTAAAGACGAAACAATCCTCTATAGTGTGTCCAAGCATCCGGTGATACAGGAAATAATTAAGTTAATCCTTTGTATCGACCTCTTCAGGTTTCAATGGCTTTGGTAATCTGAACTTAGGCTTCTTCATCGGACTTCTGAACATTTTGAGTATTGCTTCATCTTTGAAGGAATAAACTGTTTTCCTTCATTTCGTCAAGAACAGACCCTTTCTATTTTTCATTCGGTACGATCCCCTCTGAGGCAGTTGCTGGCTAGACTAGCCATACTATCGTGTCTATTGTTGAGCATGCCGCGATGATGACTGGGAATTCTGATGAGAATTTTCTACATGTATCTTCATTGATTGTTTTCCTTTATCGATCGTTTCCACTAATCCAGACTTCTTTTCAAATGCCCTGGTCGTCCTGGATTTCTCCGCTTTTCTCTTAGGAATCCATATGTTTGACTTCTTCTTGAAGATTGCTGGCTTTGCTGAGTAGCTTCTCAAAGGATTTGATGGTGAGTCCCTTGAGCATGAAAGCAACTGGCCCATGGTTGCTCTTGAGTAAGATCTCAATCGCATGATGTTCATATAGCTGAGGTTCACATTTCATGTTAAGGTTTCTCCACCTCAAAATGTAGTCCACTAAAGTCTCGTTGGGCTTTTGCATCTCCACTACAAGATCTCTAATAGACACGTGATGCTGCGCTTCGGCAAAATTTCCTCACGAACAATTGTCCTAGCTCGGCGAACGTCCTGACTGAATTGTTGGATAGTTCGGCATACCAATCAAAAGAGATCCTTGACAGGTTGCTGACAAATTGTCGGAAGAGTAAAGCTTCGGATCCTCTTGTGTGACCACAAATGGCTCGAAAATGTGCTATATGCTGCTTGGGATTTCTGGTCCTGTCAAATATCTTAAAGTTTGGTGACACAAAACCCTTAGGGTAGGGTACGACATCGAACTCCTCTGGGTAAGTTCTACCCTTCAAAATTGATGCACCGCCCTTAGATTGGGCTAAGGCGTCCAAAATTTACTCGACTATTTGCTTAAATTCCTTTTCTAGTGTGACACTTGATGGAAAATCATTCTTTTGTTACTCATCTATTTTCACTGAGGCAACATCCCTCCTTTCATCTGTGATATGCATAACCTCCAGTTGATTACTTCCGGGGAGGCTACTTGTGGTGGTTGAGACTATCCTTGAGTTGTGGCCATGGCAGTCATGGCAGCGGCCATCTCTTCCATTATTTTCTCCATTTGGCTGATTTTCTCATCCCTTAGGAAAACAGCCCTACGCAGTTCATCTAAGGCGTTCTCCTCGATGATAGGTTGAGCGTCGCCCACAGATGCAGCGGTTCTGGTCCCGATGATATGGAAATCTTACTCGAGGTAATCATTGAAGTCAAAGTCTTAATCATCATCAATGTAAGCTCCATGTTCTCGGGCCAACTCAGAAATCTTGACCTTGAGCTTTTCGACCTTTTCTTCAATTATTGATTCTTGTAGCATCTTGAGATCTGAAGGACCTTGCTGAGCATCCTGACTTCCTCATCCATCTCATTAGCAATTGCTGCGACAATGTTGGATACTTCAGACATTTGCTTCATTCCATGATCCTGCCATTCAGGCTCACTGAAACGTATTTGTACGCTAAACCGAATCGATACAGCGACCTTGGGTACCCATACCTTTTTCTTTAAAGGTGATGTCTTGAGATAGAGTGTCTCAGCAGAAACATCGGCATGTCGAAGAGAAGTATGCTCCCCATGGCGAAGTCTAGATACAGTACTTGGTGATCTCTTCATCTATTCCTTCGAAACTTTAAGAGCATCCTTATGACTGGTAATTGGTAGAATACTCGGACTTGGACGTGAGTTAACTGGTCGACGGCCTGTGGGTCTAGGGACAGCCAAATTGATAGCAACAATGGTGGTATCAACTCTGCTTCCCAAGCGAAACCTGGCGTGAATGTGAGGAGGCAAGGCTTCAGTTGATTTCTGAGATTGTCTGGTAGAATTTACGTCTCTTAGAATTTTTTTCTTAATGTGAGGGGATACTGCACATCCCACTCATTTGAGTAACTCACCAACTTAACAACCTTCTTTGGTAGCTAGTCTCTGGAAAAAGGGACTGACGCGGGTGATAGGAGCAGGCTTCTTCCTCTCCCCACCATGTTCATGAGGTGATGGTAAAGTATATTTTCGTAACCATTAGTATCCATTAAGGGATTGACCTACTCCCTTGCAAAAGTGGATATGTCTCCAGTAATTCTGACTCCTCCTGATGAAGATCGTCATCAACAAGTACTTCCTTGGAATTCTGGGCTTTAGTAGCCCGTCAGACCTTCTGGCTCCAGTTTCTCCTTTGGGTTCGGGTTAGCGGTGCACTCCTGAAACTCGATTCGATTTCAAATACTAATGACATGACAACCAATCCTTCAGTTGGGCCTTTGATGATCATAACTTTTTTTTTTCCCTTAGCAGAAACGGGAACAATAGGCTTAGTAGGTGCCATGGTGGCAATAGTCTTGACTTTCTTGTAAGAAGGGAAATCCTGAGGGCTGTTTAGGCTAAACTCAGTAGACGATTCTTGAACTTTTGGAGCGGTGACTTTCATCACGATGAATGGGCTTTCTTGAGTATAACATTGAGTTCATCAAATCCTGCTCCAAACTTGATGGTAGGAGTGACATTGAGGGGACTACGGCTCATAGGCAGGTTGCACGAGAAAGTGAGCGTTGGGAATGCCATTGCAATAGCTTCCAATAAAAAATCTCTGGCGTTAGTTATTTGGCCAATATCTCATAATCTTAGTGCGAGCACTACAAATTAACAGTGGTCGATCTGTAGGCTGGGTAAGTCTTTATTTAATTTCTGGAGATGTTAAGATTTAGTAAAAATATTTTGGAAGTAGAAAGATTTAATTAATATAAGGAAAATTAAAGAGCACGCGCAGCATGACACAATCCAATTTAATTATCCAATTTAATTTATCCAATTTAATTTGCAAAATAACAAATCAAACTCGAAAGGGAAAAGGTAAACTTCAGAACCCAGTGCAGGACCAACTTTACAATGCGCAACGCCGAGGTGGAACTAGTCTACCAACACACCTATTAGGGGTCCAACCCCACACAAAGATTAAAAAGTCCTTAATGGCCTCCTAAACCTTCCTAGTCAAAGGTGATTGAACATGCAATCCTGAAGTCCAAAAGAGTTGATTGTATTTACCAAAGAAAGAAATGAGTGGAGCATGTCAACAAAAGAAGGATAATCTAGTTCATGAGGGACATGAACACATTATTGATGTATGAAGATAATGTCTCCTAATTAATATGGAGAGAAAAGCTTATCCCTAGTGGAGTCGCTAGAAGCTATCATCACAATTTTATTTTAAGAGTTGCCCGTTGCAAACTGTCAGCTGCTAGAATCGAAATCTTGTCGCCCACTTCGAAAAGACATTTAATTTACATATATAAATAGAAAAATATGAAATCAAAATGATCTCATATCTTTCATAGTTCAAATGAAAGAGCACTACACTTCAAACCATGTATATATCCCGAAATATGAACACAAGACTTGAGAGTGAGACTCAATCAAATAAACTAAGAAATGTATGACATCTGTTTGGCATGCAAAAACTATTTTATTTATAAGACGAGTTCCACTATTAATATGAAGAATTAAATAAGGTTTATATTAAGCTGAAATTGGAAAATGCTTCCTATAAGGACTTTAGGTCGTGATGAACGACTACCTCGAAATTCTAAGACGAGTTAGGGCTTATATTGTACAACAGAGTTGTACAAATGCTTAAAGATAAGGTGATGATTTGTTTTGCATGAACAAACAACCTCAAAATTCTATGGATTGTTGTTTAATTTTAAGGAATGGTTTAGTTGAGGAAGACAGGTTTTGCTATTGAAGATGGTTGTGCTGACAACAATGCTAGCTCCACGCTCCTCATCGTGGCTCCACGTCATGATGAGTTTAAGTTTTTTAGTGTGAAGTTATGATGTCAAATCAGATGACCTCATGGCTGTAGTTCTTTAAAAAATTTATGGCGGTATTTTAAAGTTGATTAGAGCGACACCAATTAGGATCTTATGGTTCCATCGTTCTGGTACCACTGTTTTCTATCGAATTCACTTAGTCCAAATGAATTTACTAAACTCAACTTAATGAGTTTCATACTTTCATTTAGACTGTGGGAAACCCCGTTAGCAACCGTAGGTCACCGCCTCTGAGGGATTCCCGATTATCCAATAGAGATGTCTTAATTTAGTTGTAATTGTTGTTTTATGATGTTTATGATTAGATTTTGATTTGTCTTATATTTTGAATATTATGACGGTGAATTTTATCTTGGTTGATTTTAGTTTTAGTTTTGGTTTTGCGGCTATCCTAGCAGTTTTGGTTTTCATCAGGGTGACATCGTTGTTTAACATGCAAGCTCACGACAAGAAGTACAGAAAGGTAAATGTAGTAATTTAAAAGCGTACATGTCCCATTCTCGGTATTCCCGCTGAATGATTTTAGTGGATGGTTTCCTATAGCAAAATATTAAAAGTTCAATTTGTCCTTCAAACTATCCAAGAGATTCCATAGTGTTCGGAGGATGACCCTGAACCGCAGAAATCCTTTGAAATGTTTTGAGTCCATTTTGAACTTATCAAATAGTTCTATTAATCATCCCAAGATAGAATTAAAAGTTAACTACCTCAAGAATGAGAAAATCAAATAGTCACTTAACATTTCATTTTGATAGTTATGTTAGTGGATGCCCCAAAGGGCAAATTCAAGGTTATTAAGGACTTTAATACCTCAAATTAAAATTAAAGTAGGGATTAAAGTAGGGCTTAAAAATGTTTGAAATTATTTATTAATTAATACTATCTTTTCTAATCTCGATTAAGACAATTTTGCATATCAAGCCTAATTCATTATTAGACCTCTTTTTAACTTCAATTTTTAAAGTGATTTAACACAAATTAAATGTTGAATTAGAATTTAAATCAAAATCAGATTTAGCATTTGAGCACCAACTAATAGGCTTTAAATGAGTGAGTTATTATCTTCATAATTAAAGCTCAATACTTTAGGATCCTCAAATTGAATTGACCTCCAAATTATGATAATTGTATGATAATCAATTTTATTCAAACATGAGACAGGTGGCAAGTTGGTTTCTACCTTTTAACCCATTGTATTTCAATCATCCAAAAAGTATTTCAATCCCCATTGTATTTCAATCATCCAAAAAGTTCATTATAATCAATATTCTTACCCATTTTCCCTTTGATTAATCCTAAAATTTAATTATGGTATTAAAATTTCAAAATTACCATTTTGCCCCTGAGGCTCCCCACTTTATAATTTATCAAATGAAACTCAAGTGACTCGTAGAAACGAGTTCGAAGAAAAACCACAAGAAAACACTTGGGGAAATCTTGAAGAAAATAACAAGTGAACAATAAAAGCAGAAGTAAATTATAAGCATTCAGGTTCGGGTGGGCTCAAAAACTATATTATTTATATATATAATATATATATATATATATATATTTGAGGGACTTCGAAGACTATTATCGATCACCCGTATGTATAGAGTACGACACTCAACTAGAAAAGTGTCCTACTATACCAACTTAGGAGGGTACTCCTTAGCCCGGTACTGGTGATTGACAGGTGGACAATCAAATTTATATTTTGGCATGCACTTAAATTTCATGCAGAGAAAGTTATAGCAATTTTGTAGTTAAAATAATTTTGCAAATGTAGTATCTTTCTTATCATATTTGTTCTTATCAGTTTTGTGGAAATATGATTGTCCATGAGTCGATCACACCGTCGGGCGTGGGATCGCCAACAACCTAAGAGGGCAAGGGTGTCCTGCTAGTCTTTTGTCAGTGAATAATATTATCGGTTCACAGGGCCTGATGTTGTAGGATGAAACATTATTCTTCTCTACCACTGCCGTGTCTTTGTCATCATCGCCCTTACCCCAAAATGAACCCTCTAACTTATAACCTTACTTGATAGTTCACATATAGTAAAAGACTATATGTGCGCACTTATGCACATATAGTAAAAGACTAACTTATAACCTTAGTTCGTACATAAATGTATAAATCTAGCCAAGAAGCAAGGAAAAAAAGAAGAAAAAAATGGAGTGAGAGAGAGAACAATCCACCTGAAAGAGACAAGAGATAAAAGGTGAATCGACCATCAAAATAGCGTCTAAAACGATCGATGAAAAGACCAAAAAATGCAGCTCAACGATTCATAAATCAGCCCAATAAGGGTATCATTTTTCTTCAATTTCACAAACGGATCAACCCAAGAAGAGTATCATTTCCAAATTGTATTTCAAGCAACTCAAAATGTTAAGGAGATCGAACCTATGTGACGACTATATTCATAGCCCCACACAACACAATGACTACGTAAAAAATACACTAACACCCTGCAAATCTTTCATAACAAATGTCGTTATTTGAAGTCCCAAAATCATAACCCAAAAGAGGCACAAAACAATCCAGATCATGTCCAAAAGAACTACAAAATCCTCCGAAAACTTCAACAAGGCCAAACAAAACTCTGTCAAAACCAAGTGCCTAAAGCATTCCAAAATGGTCAGCCTAGCCGTCACAAAACGGGTGCATTCTAATATGACAAGACTGACGCTTAAACTTACTCCAAAACGAGAATGTCACATTTTCAGAAGTCTTATATTGAAAATAACGAGAGAAAACTTTCAAATTCTCCACAAGCCAATTCGTTGAAGTTTTGGAATTTTCGCACACATAAAGTGCAACTTTCATATTTTCCATAAAATCAAACCAAACAAATTTTTAACCGCCTAAAACCGGCCTGTATGATTTCTAATTCTTCACAACAAAACCAACAAAACATTCCATATTTCTCACAGCGAAACATATCAAAGCTCTCAATTTTAGCAAGTCAAATCGTGCGCAATTTCATATTTCCCTTCCCCCCTTTTTCACCATTCATTTGTATATGTACAAGCAGACCACTACCAATTGTTCAAGGCACACATAAATCTTCCCTATTTTAAACAAAAGATATTTAGAACAAGCATGAAATTCAGGAATAGTTACAAGCATTGCCTATCCAAGTTTTCTATCGTGAAGGACCAAAGCTCCTGGAGTCAAATAACCAATAATTAATAGAATAAAGGAGTATTAAAGTACAAAATAATCATAAACATGAGAAATTTTTTAACCACCACCACTCAATTCTCATGAATTTCCATATAGAACACATAAATTCAACCTTTACATAATGCCACACAATTCATATTGATTTACGTATCTAACACCCAAAACTCACATTTTACATATGTGCCACCTTAATTGTTCATTAAGATTTGCAAAATTTAAAAGACTTGGATGACATAAATGTAAAAAAAAGTAAAATTTTGGTGTTAGATATGAAAGGTACAGAAATTTGGGTGGTATGCATGTAAATGACCATTAGAAATGTTAAATTGCAAAACTAGTAATGATGTTGCAGTTTTCTAATGGATGAAAATGAGAAGCATACATGCGAATGGGCCATGGATTCTCCGAAAGAGAGTTACGAAAGACAAAAAATTATATACTTTAAGATCAACAATGAAAGAGAAATTTTGATTGGAACCTTTTCTAGAAAAATGGTTTATCCAGAGAAAGCTCATCTCAAGGCAGTGAAGGCTTGCATATTCAAATACGGGAAGTTAAAAGAATGCCTCCATAACCAAATATTAAAATACTTTCCATGTGAGTTGTATGATAAGAAAATCTGAAACAAATTTGAATCCCACATACATGTGTAAGCATTAAAGTGGCATACATGTATGATCTATTGAATATTCACACCTATACATCAATTTTTACATTTATGCGACACAAATCTTTCATCTTGCCAATGAAATACCACCGTTTTAAAAAGAAAAATCCATAGGTTTAAAGTGATGTGCATGTGAAGGAACTAGATCTGAAAGTGTTGGGTACGTAAATACCTTATGATTTGAAGTGCTAAACATGTAAGCACTTTGGAGTTAAAAGGACTTGCAGCTTCACTCTTTCTAAATTCAAGAGTTCACGATGTAAACAATCATGCAATTCACGAGAGTCTAACAGTCCACAGTATAAATAGATAAATGTCACTACAATATGCCATCTCTATGAAGCAATTCATAAAAAAAAAAAGAAATTATCAGTCACATACATCTCTTATAAGTATGCACATATTGAACTAGACCTTGCCAAAAAGCAAGATTAAACGTTGTTCCAATCATACCACCAGCTTCCTCAATTTGAATCCAAACAAAAACTGAAATTAAGCAAATTCACCATTCTAAACAGACATGTTATTGGCTTAGAAGCAACCAAAACTAAACTCTGGGAGAATTTGTACTATTTGCCTACAAAACAATCCCCATAACAAAATGAAGATACTATAGTATATCAGCAAGCCCATATCTCCCATCAATCTTAGCCATGAGAGCCTCCCATGAATTTGAGATGAAGAAAGAAAAAACTGGAAAAGCCCTTAACAAGCTATACCGACGAATCGCAAACAGCAGGAACTCAAATAGGGTAGAACGACAAGCATATCCAACAAACCAACAATAAAATGGAGAACCAACAAGAATATCGAGCAAAACCAAGCAGAATATCGAGTAACCAAGCTCAAAGCAAGCTAACAATAGGAAAATCAGAGTAAAGGGAGGGATTACCAGCTCGATAACAACAACCCAAGTTTCGACAACCAACAACAACAATAACCGCAACTCCTTCCCAAAATTTCCACGACCAATGACCCAGAACTTTGGCAGCAACTCCCCCTTTTTCAAAAATTTCGGCCAGACACTAAACGTCTCTCGGATGGGGTTTTTATAGCCAAGAAGGAGAAGAAGATTTACCCAAAGCTTACCTGAGACCTGAGGTGAATCAAACTCTAGGAGCAACCGTCGAGAATCACAACAAGATCGACAGGGAGCAGTAAGAGCGAGCAGTGAGATCGCGACGGGAGAGGAGTAGGTCGGCGACGGGACAGGAGAGCACCAGGGCTCATGATGGGGAGAAGATCTTGCGACGGAGGAGATTCAGCAGTAGCCTGGCTAAAGAGGAAGGGATGCAGGTTGGTTCGCGAATGTAAAGATTCGCGAATGTAAAGGGGCAGAGTGAGCGAGAGATTACGTTTAAGGATTTATGTGAAGAAATGATTTTCTTTTTTTTTGTAATTTTTTTAATATTCAAAATTCTTCAATTCGTACGTTCGTGATACCACATCAAAATTGTTATCCTCTCTAAGTAATTTTAATATTTCGGACGCGTCGGCGTGGTCTGTTTTATACTCCGTGGTCGTCCGGACAACTTTGACGACAATCGGGTCAAAAACCGCGTCAAAATTCGATTTTTGTCAAATTTTTTCTTAGAAACCAATTGATCGATCAAAATTATGTGGATTATTGTCATGAGAGATTTAGAAAAGATTTGGAGTGATTTTGAATTGATTTGAAGGTCAATTTGAGGAATTTGGACATCTAGTTAATTTTGGGGATGTTGAGTTAGACTTGGGTCTAGGTTGGGCTAAGGTTGGGCTAATTCCAAATTGATGGTTGAGAATGGTCTATAGGAATGTCATGAAGAGTTTTCAACATCAATTGGGTGAACTTTTTTGGGGTTAGGGTATTCAATTTGGTGAAATTTGGAGACAACCAATTTGGGGCAAATTTCAGGATTTTTTGACTTGAGTCAAAATTAAATGAAATTGAGGCTTCACCAAGGTCAATTTAAGGTTAAATTTTGTGTGTATGAGTGTTAATAAGAGTTTAGTATTCAAATTAGGGCAAGTTGAGTAGGCTATGTGGTTCAATTATGTGAGATTAAGTCATATAGTCAAAACTAGGGGTTTTGATTTAAATCAAAATTGAGTTCAAAGAATGGGTCAATTAGGCTTGAATTTAGTTTTGATTGGTCATATGAAGGGTAAATTTGCGTTTAGAATTGAAATTGAGGGGAATTGGGCCCAAATTGATGGACATTTGAGGTGAATTTGGGGAAATTGAGCCTTTAAAGGCAATTTGGGGGTTTTGGTCAAAATGGTCAAATTGGCCAAATTATGTTCAATTGAAGTGTTCAAATTGCTTTTGGAGACATTTGGAGTGATTTTGGAGGTTTTGAGGAAGTTTGGGGTGCCAAGGGTATTTTTGTAATTTTGGTCATTTTGGGGGTATTTTGGTAAATTTGGAATTTTTGGGTAAATTGGGAATTTTGAAATTGGGTTTTTGTGATTTTGGGTAATTTGGGTGTTTCAAAAGGTTTGAAATGATTTTTGAATAAATTTGGGTATTTTGGGTGGATTTGGGAAATTTGGCCAAATTTAGGGCTCTCCTAAGTTTACGAAGATAATAAATTGAAATCGTTTTTCAACGCGATAAGGAATATACTCAAGTTGGATATTTTTGGTAGAATTGGGTACCAACAACCCTATATGAGCCATAGACCAATGGAATCCTCATTTGGGTTCTCTATGTACTGGTCTTAGCTAAACCCTTGCCTAGGGCTTGTAGGGTTAGGGGACCATTTACATGGGTCTCCCAAAAGATCAAGGGATCAAAGTCACAAATTTTGGGTTTAGGGTTATGAATTAAATTACAATTTAAAGAAAATGTTGTTTTCATGTCTATCTTGTAGGCTGACCAATCTGGAGCTCAACGGAGCTGAAATAGGGAGAAACTGAGCTGAAATGAAGCGAAGCAGGGTGAAATGGTGGAGATTAAAAATACACTATACTAAAACGATGGAGATTAAAAATACACTATACTGAAATCGGTCGGGTCATTATGTTTTTTTTATATGTCTTGTGAGGACTACTACATATGAATAACCTTTAATAATTTTGAACTCTACTATCTTTCTCCTAAAGTTAAAAAACATATCACAATTCCTTAATTTAACAAATGTGTACTAGCTTTGAAGATTTTTCATAAAGTATCAATTCTTTCTTTTCATATAAAAATCTATGATCCTTAATATTTCCAAAAATACAGTTTTCTTTACTTTAAATAACAAAAGCATAAACCCTTCATATTAAATATCTTAATTCTAGAATTATCCTTCATTATTAAAAACTTTTACTTAGGTTTTTTATAACTTTCAGAAAATAAAAAATATAGTTTTCTAAAGTTAACTCTACATAACATAGGTTATTTCAAAAACTTGACACAATATATATTTATCAGCTAGTGAGCAAAAGTAAAATGCTATAAAATTTAGAAAATAGTTTACACACTAGGAGTACTACTCAAGTATATGTATCATTTCAAGTAATATAGGGTTTTCTATTAAGACCCCGGTATCGATCCCACAGAGAAGCGAGGTAAGAAATCCCTTAGGCTAATCTAATCTACTACTATCAGGTCTTAGTTTGGAATGTCAATTAAAGTGTTTTTTTTGTAACAACTACTCTTAAATTATCTAGATAAATTAGTTTGGATAATTATAAGATGTTAATGACTACCCTTTTTGTGCAACTACCTAGATAATATGAAGGAATGAAATGCTTAGAATTTAATGCATTCAGTGACAAATAGTAGCATACCTAATCTTTACCCCCTTCCGGTGCAAGCAAAGAACATTGGCTAACTTAAGGCGGATTCCTTAACATCTCAATTCTGCATCAAAACTATCTAGCCTCTAACCTCTAGATGCCCCTAAGCCTATGCCACTATATTAATCAAATCCCAGCATTAGGGTACTAAACCTTAAGCCAAATTGATAAGAATATATCTTATCACTCTAGAATTGACCAATTCTACGCCCATCAAAACCTATCTACCTGTTTTTTTGCACTCCCCCTTAGGTGATTGCCATGGCTCTGCCCAGAATGAAGCATGATATACACTAGTTGGGTGAAATCATAGCCCTCCTGTGTCATTATGTTTCTCAACAAATTTTAAACTCACAAGTGATCAGTTTGCAAAGTCAATTAAAAGCTGATGAAAATACAATAACATTAATAAAATAAGAGAATTTCTAAGTAAATCTAAATTCCTAAACATGCATCCATTTCATTGCAAAAGAAATTTAAAATGAAGATAATGACATCAGCAGTAAAAGGAATTTATAGAATTAAGTAATAAGTTATGTGCCAACAAGGAACATATGTCTTCCTACTCTCTTTCGAGCAAAAGGGTACGTTTAGTTTTCTATTAGTTTTATGCAACTAACTGTCACCTAGAAGCATCTAATAAAAACAAATCATTAAATTATATATCCTTAAAAGTTGCATTGCCACCTAATTATTTTACTAGCTAACCAAACAATGTGAGTGCACTCAAGTTGCAAGATCCCCGTTTCTCAAGCCTTAGTTTCACTTACGTCAGATTTTAACATAACCTATTGCACTTAAGTTATGCCAATGAAGTAAAAGAGATATTACTCATCACATGAAAATAAAAATAAATTTATCATAAAAATAATTTTCTTACACTTGCCACTACTTCATAATTAAAGAAAATAACTTACAAAGCATGGATGAAACACCATAGAAAACTTTTTTTTAAATCAAATAAAATTGACTATAAAGTATTTACAATAATTAAAAGATAATGAAGAACACAATACTTAGTTTTTTTCCTCTAAAAGAAAGAAGAAAAATCTCTCCCATAAAGTTTCTTGCCGATCCAGGCACCGCTCATACTTCCTTACTCATGCCTCTCAAAATCCCTCACTGATCTCTCCAGAAAATGGAGAAATCTACATCTCTATAAACTCATGCCAAACTCCTTATAAAAAACTTCCTAATTTCTTTTATAGACACCTCTAATTACTTACTATGAGAGGCGCTAAGCCCCTCTATTTAAAGAGGAGCCAAACACCTCCTTTTTCAAAAAGACACACCCCTTCATCCAAGAGACACTCCCTTTCACTTCAAGAGATATATCTCTTCACAAAAAAATATTTTCCAAGTGCTTAGATTCATTGAAATACTCCATGGGGTGTGTCCAGAAGCTTCAAGAACCTCCCAGAATGGTCCATAATAGCCCAAAAGCCATCCAATAATTGTCTTGGTTGTTATAGCAGCAGTCTAGGGTGCTATTGCACCTTTTTGGGCACTATAGCACCAGCGTGTGTGTAGTTCCACTGTTTCACCCCATTTTGCTCCGTCTCAGCTCCATTTTGCCACGTTTTAGTTATGTTGCGCTTCAGATTGGTATACCTACAAGTTATACATGAAAATAAACTTTTTTTTAAAGTGTAGTTTCATTAAAAAATTATTAATAAATATGAAGGAGATTAATCATGGACAGTGATATCAAAATATGACAGATCAAAATTTTCTTCTTTACTCAATTTGGCTCCAAATTGCACCATTTTTGCTTCATTTTCACCAAGCTTCAAATTGCACCATTTTTGCTTCATTTTCACCAAAAGTCCATTTCTTGTACCTGAAGACAAAAATATGCAAAATACGTTAAAAATGTGCATAAAATGAGCATGAATTGTACACTAAAAACATGTAAATTTTAGGTGGAACAACCACTCAACAACAACATATAGTTGTTCATCAGGAAAATTTTGATTCATGCCATCATCATTGTTTTCATTTTTTTCCTGTTCAAGTCTCGACAAATGATTAAAAATTTGATTATCAGTGCCTTTCCTATATACTACCTGAAAATTGAACTCCTGCAAAAGAAGGACCATCCGATTAATCGTGATTTTTCATCATTCTTTAACATAAGTTATTTAATAGCAGAATGATTAGTATGCACAATACATCTAGATTCGATAAGATATGGTCTAAATTTATAAAAAATATATACTTTTGACAATAACTCTTTTTCAGTTGTTGTGTAATTAATTTAAGCTTCATTATGAGTTTTTCTGACATAATATATAATTTTAAAAATCTTTTCATATTTTTGTCCTAAAACAACCCTAATAGTGCAATCACTCGCATTACACATTAACTCAAATGGTTTCTCCCAGTTAGGTAAAATAATGAAGGGTGCAGTAATTAATTTTTCCTGTAATAAGTTAAAGGCGTTTAGGTACTTATAATCAAAATCAAAATTCATATCTCTTCTAAAAGATGACATAGAGGCTTAGCAATTTTTGAATAATCTTTAATGTACCTTCGGTAAAACCCAACATGTGCTAGAAATAATTCATCTTTTTGATCTGATATGACTTCACATCTTTCTTGAAACTGATTAACAATCATTTAATCAATAATGTCAGTCTATAATGTTTCTCATTCTTTCCTTTATAATAATACTTCATTGATTTAAGCGCATTAAATATAATTTCTTGGTCATTAACTCTCATTGTTAGTTCTCCTTTTTGCACATCTATCATTGCATGTCTGGTTGCAAGGAATGGTTTCCCCAAAACAATATGAATTTCCTTATCTTTTTCCATGTTCAGCACAATGAAATCAACAGAAAAGATAAATTTTTCCACCTTAATAAGTACATCTTCTATAACCTTTTTAGGATAAGTAATAGATCAATCAGCTAACTAAAGGGTTTCAGTAATGAGAAAAATCTCTCCTAAGTCTAACCTTCTAAAGATAGATAATGACATGAGATTAATGCTTGCTCCTAAATTACATAAGGCTTTTCCACTACATTTTTCTCCAAATTCCATTTGTATGGTGAAGCTACCAGGGTCTTTAAGGAAGCTTTTTCTAAATTATTGCACTACATTCTTCACTAAGAGCAACCGTCTCTTACTTTTCAAACTTCCTTTTTGTTTAAAATTTCTTTCATAAAATTGGCATAACTAGGCATTTGTTCTAAAGTTTCTGCAAAAGGACGGTTAATTGTAAGCTTCTTAAATATCTCAAAAAATCTTGAAAATTGTTGATCCAACTTTTTTTGCTCAGTCTTTGAGGAAAAGGAGGTGGTGGTTTCTCAAAATAAATTTTAGATGGAGAAACGAGTGTTTCTACTTCCATAGAAAGAGTTTCCTAAGGTTTTTTAGTTTCTTCAATTTCTCTCTAAGCTTCAATTTCTTTTTGAACTCCAACCTTTAATTCCTTTTCATTCCTAAGTTAGACAACTTTAAGTTGCTCTTGTTATTTACTTTTTTCTTTCAAATTTATCTCAACATTACTAGGAAGTGTTCCCTGAGGTATATTGCTAAGTGCATTAACAATTTTTTGCAGTTGATTCTCGATATTTTGAATAGCAGCACTTTAACTTTGTAATTAATTACCTATTTGTAACACAACTTCTTCTATAGATAACTTCTTTTCCTTAAATTGTTAGTTATTAAAGCTAGAAGGATAAGAGGGTCTATAGCTAGAACAACCCTGGTTGTTCCAATTTCCCAATGTCTTCCACCACTAGAATTGTTGTTTCACTTAAATTTAGGGTACTTTTTCCAACCTGGGTTGAAATAGTTTGAATATGGGTTATTAGGTCTATTAAAACAATTAATAGTTTACAATGAAGTTTGAGAATCAATCATTTGTCCTAGTGAATTTTCTTCAATCATTGGAGGTGTTTGAGAAAATTTCATTCCAATTTGGTCAATTTTCCTAGATAATCCAACAACTTGAGATACAACTGTTGAAATAACATCATTATCATGAATACTGGCTACTTTCTTAGGATCTATCCTTTTTGAGGGCCATTGAAAATTGTTAGTAGCACTCTTCAACTAAAGCGTACACTTCATCAAATAATTTAGACATTAATGAACCTCCAACAACAACATCAATTATAGATCTACGGATCCTAACAACACATTATAAAATGTTTGAATGATTAAACAATCTGGTAATGCATGATGTGGACACTTACTGAGGAGTTCCTTAAATATTTCCCATGCTTCGTATATTGACTCCCCTACATATTGAGTAAAAGAAGTAATATCATTTATACGCTTAGTAGTTTTTGAAGGAGGAAATTACTTAACCAAGAATTTTTGTGCTAAATCCCCCAAGTTCTCATATATCCAAGTGCTAGGTAAGTTATCAACATCTTAGTTTTTTAACTTAATGAAAGGGAAGAAAGTCTAAGTCTAACAACATCATTTGAAACACCATCATATTTAAATATAACATACACTTCTAGAAAACTTGCTAAATGTAAATTTGTATCCTCAGAAGGTGTTCCCCCAAACTGATTATTTTGCACCATTTGTATAATAACATGTTTAAGTTCGAACGAGTTAGCCTTTACGACATGGGTTTTTATGATTAAGTGAATTTCATCAACTATAGGGTTTGCATATTCCCTTAAATGTTTTTGTACATTTTGATGTTCATTTATAGCATTTTGATTTTCAAAATTATTATGTGAAGTGTTTGCCATCTCTTGTAAATTGTGAAGTCCTTTTTGTTTTTGAATTCTTCTAATTGTTTGTTCTAATTCTTTTGTTCTAATTTATAATCATAGGGTACTAAACCTTCAGATCCCAAACTACGCATGCAAAAAGTAAAATTCAAATATCTAAAAAATATTTTAATTTTTTTTATTTTTGCAATATATATATATATATATATATATATATATATATAT
>NW_018164841.1:209576-255220 GCF_001263595.1 Phalaenopsis equestris | reverse complement strand
CATATATATATATATATCTATATCTATATTTGCCAAAAATGCCCATTGTATATATAGGGTAAGTTACCCTACATGTACAGAGCCAAAAATATATTAACACAAAAAAGTAATGGACTACAAATACAAGATTTTGATATGAGGAAGTGAAATACTATCCCCATGGAGCAAAAAAGATAACGAAGGAGGTGAGGAGTTTCTAACAACAACCAACTCAGAGTTCTTCCCCAAAGCTACCAACCACTGCGCTAGACCAATTCCTTCTCTAGGGATGTAAGTAAAGAGTATCTGTGAAGATTGAGTGTAAGGCATAATTTTTCTCATCTATTTGTGAATGTGTCAGGGAGATTGTTCTAAGTTGTTCAATATCTTGATACCTTTTAGAGAGTCTAACTCCAACAAAAAGTTGTCCAACCATACATTTTATGTGCAATGTTGATGGCCATGAAAATGACAATCATCTCAGCTTTTGAAGCATCAGCTGCCATAGTGGGAGACTAAAAATACATCAGGCAATCCCCTAGTGGATTTCTAAACACCCTCCCTAAAGCCAACATGTCCATCAGAAAAACTTCCATTAGTGTTCACCTTAAGCCAATGGGGGGGGGGGGGGGCACCCAAGAGATAAAAAAAAGACATTAGTGTTGGAAAATCCATTATTGCATAGATTTGGGGATTTATGATGTTGACTTAATTTCTAGATGTAGGAGATACAATTAGTGACCAATAAAGTTGCATTGGTTGCTTACCTTCAAATTTTGTTTGATTCCTCAACATCTAGATGACCTAAGCCACAATGCAAGGAATTACTAAGAGATCAACATCCTTACAATCAATCTAGTAGGCAGAGAATTTTAACTAGCTTAGCTTAAATTTATCCTCCTTCAACTTGTCTATACGGCAGGATCAAATTCTTTGAGAAAAGGAACAAGTGATAAACAAGTGGTCTATAAATTACTCATCTTCAATACAGAGACAATAGTAAGAAGGTACCCTTAATCCCTTGAGCTTCAAAATATCATCAGTAGGTAGTAGCATAAGCCAAAGCCTCCAACAAAAAATGACAAAGAGGAAGCTAGCAATTTCCCCCAAATTACTTTGCCCCAGCTAACTTGCTCCCATTGAAAGAATTTCTGGTATATGAGGAAGACAACTTTTGTGAGAAGGCTTACTTTATAATAATTTTATCCTTCTTCCTAAGAGAAAAAGGGGTATTCATAAAAATATTAGCTTGGTTAGAAATGAGAAGAGTATCCATCATCTTGTAGTTCCACTGGTTATCAGTTCAACAGTCATTCACCTTACATCTGTAATTCATGTTAGTAATATTATGATTGAGTTTCTACCCACTCAAGATCCACTGATCAAGCCAGAATTTGATCTAGCCCTCCCTCAACTCTAAAATGAATAGCTCTTCAGCTTGATGCCAGATTGCAAATAAATGAGACCAAAAACTTAAATCACCTAACTTCTTGGTAGCAATGGTAGGACACACATTTCTGCAGTATTTACCCATCATGAAATAGTCCCATTGACATTTCTGAGCTCTAAATTTAATCCACAACTTTCACAAATTGATAAAGCTAAGATGTTGGAAGCTTTTAAAACCATAGCCTCCAACATGTACAAACTTGCAAAGCTTCTTCTAGAGTAACCAGTGCTCTTGCTTTTCCCAGCCAAGCCCATCGAAACCTGTTGAAGATCCTCCCAACGAGATAACTATGTATTTTTCTTCATACAAAACCATAGGAAGGGATATTAGTAAGGATTATCTTCAACATTGTAATTCTCGCACCATTGGATAGAAATGAGACTGTCCAACAATTGAGTTGGGCTTTAATCTTGTCAACAATATCATTGAATTGTGTTTGTTTTGTTCTACCCTTAAGCAGCTGCACACCATAGTAATTAATGCCAAGGGAAGCACTGCTTAAGCTAGTATAAATAGAGATCCAATGTTTAGTGGTAGTATTAGAATTTGCACTGAAAAAGTTCTAACATTTCTGATGATTTAGAATTTGTTGAAAATGATTGAGGCTCTGATAAAGTACTTTGACTGTTGTTTTAGAAGAATTAGAGAATAGAATTATACCATCAGCATAAGATAAATGACTAACACCAATGTTGCATTTATTATTAAATACCAAATGTGGGGAATTATCAAAAGATGATTGAGTAACATGGCTAAATAGTCAAATGCTATCTAGTAGTGGATCATCCAGATCAAGAAGTTAATGGTGGAAACAAGGGTTTATTTCTCCTTCATCTACAGGAAAGGAAACAGACCAGCACACTTTCCTTTCTACCTACTTGTGGAGCACAATCCCAAATATCTTTCGTATCCAAGCATCCTTCCCCTCCTCTTTTTTTTTACTTCAAGGGGATAAGTTTAAGGCCACTCATCTTAGAATTGTAACCTCTTTTTGAAAGCTAATAAAATCCTTCTTTTTTCAAATAGATACAAATATATATATACCTCAACTAGCTTTTTGTTACATGATGATAATTTTTCCATTCCCCATCTACATTATATGTAAAAATCTATATATATACTGGTAAATCCACACACAGACACACACACACACACACACACACAGATATATATATCTCCCAAATCCTAAATACTCAAGTTTCTTTTGGCAAATCAAAATTTCTACTATTCCATTGGAGGAAATCTTTTGACCCTTGGATCAAAATCAATACGGTTGGGAGTTATAAAAGACACAGTGCTGGTATTGGAGGGATTTTTAGAAATAATGTTGGGTAATGCCTACTATTTTTCCAATCTCCCACTGATGCTCTCAATGCTTTGCAGGCTGAAGCCTTAGTTGTGGTATGGGCTCTTCAAACAGCTATTGTTATGGGATGGAACCTACTAATTGTGGAAATGGACTTTTTATGGCTATTACAGCTCTTAAAAGATAACATCTCCCCACCTTGGTTTCTTCTACATGCTATTAAGCAAATTACTCACATGAAGTTGACTCATAACCTTCAGATTATTTGGAAGCATATTTTCTGGGAGGGTAACAAATGTGCTAATTGGCTTGCACATCAAGGTACTTTGGCTATGTTGCCTAAAGTAAATACTACCCCTCCTATGGAGCTGGCTTGGTTTATTAAGGCAGATCTCTTTGATCTGCCTTATATTAGAAGGGGGATGTCCATTGATGTTTATCCTAACCATCCTGTCTAGGGAGGGCTTTTTTTTCCTTGAGTCCTTACTGCTTTGTAAAGTTTCTTTTCCTTTTCTTCTTTTCAGCCCTAATGAATGTGGAAGGTTTTTGGATAGGTTACATTGGATTTTTGTTTTTCTCTTGGGAGCCTTTGACCCCTTTTGGGTGAACCTTGGTTTTTTTGTTTGTGAACCAAGCCCCATATAGCTTTGTAACCTTTATTTCAGTTTAATAGGTAGGGAGTCTCTGTCACTCCTTTCTTTAAATATATATATATATATATGCTCAAAAAAGAAAACCAAAAAGGAAATATGGGTGAGATGTCCAAAAGCTAGAGACCACTAAAATGATTAGCTTTAGTTCACGGTGTGGAGTCTCCATTATATCACCATGCAGTAGGAGAGCAAGTGGAGTGGGGGGCTTGGTTGCAATAGATATAGAATTAGTGTAAATACCTTGTCTGGCTAGCCAATTTGTAGGTTTGTTACCTTCTTTGTAGATAAAATTCAAATTGAAATTAATGAACTTATTGAGATTCCAGATTTTCTGTTTCCAACGTATGCGGGGCTAAGAGGAAAGCTTCTTAGAATTCTGAAAATTGATGATTTGTAGAGAGTCCACCTCAATCCAAAGTTTGTACCATGCATCTTTTAAAGAATCTTTTAAGGAAAAAGTTAAAGCCCAAAAAAACTACAATTAGTTCTGCCTCCAGTGCATCTTTGTCCTTAGTAGGGTCATGGAAGAACAACAAACATTTTCTAAAAGAATCCCTGAAAACTCCCCCTACCCCAGCACCACAATCAGAAAAACTACCATCAGTATTAAACTTCATGGTATACTGTTGAGGAGGTTCCAAACAATTTTCTCAATCTTGTGATATCCTCTGGTCACTACGATCTGAGACATACTAATATTAGGGAAGTTGTTGAACTGAATCAACTTGATTAAATAAGAAGCACAGTTTCTGGTGACCTTGGAATGTTGACTATACTTGTCTTCATGTTTTGTGCTATTTCTGCTCATCCAGAGGAACCAGGCAACAATAAAAGGAATAAATTCACATTTACTTCTTTTCAAGCTGTGACACCCAACTTTGAGATTGGGCCAATTCATAGCAATGCCATCCATCTTAATCTTAATTAAAAGCTCTTTCAAAACTTCTTGAGCAAACTTATAGTAAAAGAAAAGATGGTTACTGTTCTGCTCATACTTTTGAAAGAGATAGCATCTAGAGAGCCCCCTCAATCCCTTCAGTATGAGTATATCATCATGGGTAGTAAATTGTTGAAGAGCCTCCAACAGAAGAGACATAGAAGGGGATAGGAATCTGTTCCAAATGGCTTCACCCCAAAGGACCTTATCCCATTCACTTAACTTAGCATATATAGCTTTAGTCAAGCTTTTTGGCATAAATGGATTTCGTCAAACTTTGATTAACATAACTACGCCAAATTATTTTGTCTTTATTGCTCTTATCAAAATTGACTTTGGTAACTTGAGAAAGATGAGGCTCCTGCATAATAGATTGGAGCTTAGAAATTGACCAGAAGTCTCCCTCCCAAAAGTCAGGCAAAGAAAGTTGTGGGTTGAAAGAAGTGGGGGGAACCTCTAGCTAGTCCTTGGGACCCAATGGTCCAGCCAAAAATTCACCTGACCATTCCCCAAATCCCAAATGTACATATCCTCAGCAAGTTGTCTGATTCTGAGCATGTTTTTCCAAATTCTAGAGTCACCCAATTTCTTGGTGATGAGAGAGGGGTGCTGTCCCTTGCAATATTTACCTTTCATGAACTTAGCCCAAAGGGAAGTTTGAGCTCTGAAATTGATCCACACTTTGCAGAAGTTGATCTAGATGAGTTGTTTAAGTCCCTTGAAACCTATCCCACCAGCCATGGTAGGTTTAATAGCCTTTTGCTAAGAAGCCCAGTGGAGCTGCTGCCTTTGACCTGCCCACAAAAAATCTGTTAATTACTCTTTCCTACTCAATTAGAGTGCTTTTCTTCATATATGTGGTTTGGAGAATATATGATGGAAAAGTAGTTAAAATGCTTTTGAGAAGAGTTATTCTGCCCCCATTAAATAGGAAAGAGTAAGGCCAGCCAGATAAAAGATTGAAAAACTTCATCAAATTGGATTAATTTAGACCTCCCCCAAATAAGATGAAACCCCAAGTATTTAAAATGGTCTTTTGCAATAGAGAAACCTGTATATTCAGAAACCCACTGTTTCCAATTGGATTAATTTAGACCTCCCCCAAATAATGATGTCCTTTTGTTGAAAATCAGTTGGCATTTTTATAGTGCAAAACACCATACCTAAGTAACCATGGAACTGCTTCAGAAACTGACAGACTTTCTTAACTGCATTTTTATGGACACTAGAGAAGATCATGACATCATCAACATATATGAGATGAGATATAGCCATTGTGGATTTGTGATGATATCTGGAGTACTGTTGATTGAAGATGACCATGTCAAGCATTCTAGAAAAATAGTCCATATCAAGAATAAAGATTGTGGGGGAGCGTGGGTCTCCCTGCTTAAGTCCTCTAGCATTTAGGCTTTTGTTTGGTTTTTTAGCTTGTTTTTTTGGGAGGGGTCACCACTATATTTATACCCATGTTTGCCTTTTTAACATGTAAGGAGCCATAAGTAGCTCTTTTCTTAAAATATATATACATATATATATATATATATATAAATGGAAAAGGGTAGATCTATTCCATCAAAAATAATTTACTTACTCTAAGGTAGGGAACATTAAGAAGGTCCCCACCAAAAAGAAAAGCAAGAAAAGGGGGAAGAAGAATTAGTGACCACAATTACATTAGAGACATTCCCAAGTTTACTAACCAATTGGCAGGGCAATTTTCTTCTATGTATATAAATGAAAAATCTATGACCATAAGAGGCCTCATGGTCTTGTTCTTCTTAATCCATTATGAATATGCCAAGGAGAATCATCTTCAGTAGTAAGGACTTGAAGGATGAAGGAAGAGTCCACCTCCACATGCAAAAAGTTCCATTTGTTAAGCAGGGCTAATTTAATAGCCCAGTACATAGCTGCTAATTCAGCTTCTAGAAGGTACAAAAATGAGATGGATGAGGAGAAGAAAAGAAGACAGTTCCCTTTGTGGTCTCTGAAAACACCCCCATTGCCTGCCCTCCATTTAGAGAAACTTCCATCAGTGTTCACCTTAATGAAATGATGAGAAGGTTTTTTCCATATAATCTTTATGACTTTATTTTCAGGAGTAATACCATGCCAAGTTGAAGTAAAAAATATATGGGAAATTTTTTAGGGAAATTAATTTGAGAAGGAAATTTTTGCAGTTTGCTGCCTATTTGGAAGTGGGAATGAGGTTGTTGTCAAACCTTTTTGTGTTTCTAGCCATCTACAAGAAACAAGCCAAAAAAGGGGAGTATACTAAGGTTTATTTTAGCTCAGGTAAACCAACAATGGATTAACAGATTCCCGTCCAGTAGAAGAGTGTCTATGGACAAATAAGGGAGGAACTCCTTCTAAACAGTTTGAGCAAAGGAGCACTGAAAAAATAGGTGGTCAACAAATTCCTCCTCTTGTAGACATAAAGAACATCTAGAGGGGCCTCTCAACCCTTTTAGCTTAAGTAGGTCTTCAAAAGGTAAGAAATGATGGAACATTCTCCATCCCAAGAAGGCCATGGAAGGAGTAAAAAATTTATTCCACAAGCAATCTGTCCAGGGAACAATTTCCCATTGGTATAACTTGACATAAATAGCTTGTGTCAAACTATGAGACTTGCTTTAAGAAATGACAATAACATCTTTCCTTGTGGTGTTAAAAGGTAGCTTAGATATGGCTTCGGCTGATGGAGGAGAGACCACAGAGTAAAACATAGTTGAAGACCAACACTGTCCTTCCCAACAATCAACTACCTTTAGTTCAAGATTCATTTTGTGATCAATAAGGTGGAACATATCATCAGCGCACCATTTATATAGCTAGAAACTAATGTATCCTTGTCCCAAATCCTAGAGAAAAAGATTTTCAGCATGTTGCCTGACCTTAAGAAGGTAGGCCCATAATCTGGAATCCCCAATCTTGCTCTATACCTGATTAGGATGAGTTCCCTTGCAGTACTTTCCCATCAAGAAATTAGATAAAAGGGATTTCTATTGTATGAATTTTATCCATTGTTTTCATAGGTTGATTTGTTGCATCTGAGGAAGTCCTTTAACCCACAAACTTCTTGTAGATATTGGCCTTGCCAGTTTCTGCCAACTAGCCCAATGAAGTTGCTTTCTCTATCCTGACTACAAAAATCTATTGAAGCTCCTCTCCAGGTGCAATTGAGTTCCTTTCTTCATCCCAGACATTTGCATAATATATTCAGGAAAGGTGGTTTAAATTATACTTAGTAAAGTGATTCTGCCACTAGTAGAAAGAAAGGAATTTGTCTAGCAGCTGAGCTAGGCATCTACCTTGGAAATAACTTGATAAAACTGTTCCTGCTTCACTCTTCCTTTAATGAGAGAAACTCCAAGGTAACAGAAGGTAATAGATGCATTAGAGAACCCAGTAGTGTCTTGTACCCAATGTTTAAAGTGCTCCTTAGTTCTACAGCTAAAGATTAGGTTACATTTTGATGAGTTAAATTCCATACCTGAAGACTGTTGAAAGATCTTCAGAAACTTCATCACTTGTTTAATAGCTACTTTGGTGGCTCTGGAAAAGAGTTCAATGTCATCTGCATAGAGGAGATGACTAATATGCAGGTTTGACCTGTGATAGAATATATTGGATGGAATGAAGGAGAGTTTTTTTTCCAGCATTCTAGAAAAATAATCCATAGTCATAATAAGAGGGTGGGTGATAAAAAGTCACCTTGTTTCAGACCCTTGGTTGTAGAGAAAAAGCCATGTGTCCTTCCATTCATAAGAATAGAGTTTGCGCTACAGGACAACCACCTAGATATGAGTTAACAAAATTTTGATTGAAAATCCCTAGCCTTGAGTGTGGCCAGAATGAAATTTCATTTGATAGTGTCATAGGCCTTCTTAATATCCGATTTATAGAACAGATTACCAACTCTACAATGTATATCAATATCAGTAAGAAGTTTTTGAGCCAATAGTATACTGCCAGTAATACTTCTACAAGAAGCAAGGGTAGCTTGCTTGGGCCTTATTAGTCTTGGAAGACGGGGCTTTAATCTGTTCACCATTTTACTGATGACCTTCTTGAACACTGTAGTAAGGGAAATGGGTCTGAAGTGATTCCATTATGATTTCTCAGTAGATTTGGGTATCAAAACAATGTTGGAGGTACAAAAGTATTTAGGGAGGGAGTGACCACAAAAGAAAGCATGTATAGCCTTGATCACATCAAATTTAATAATGCCACAACTCTACTTATAGAAATCAAAACTATCAGGCCCAGAAGTTTTGGTAGGGTCAATGGAATTAAGAGCAGTCCAAATCTCCTCTTCAGTGGGGGGGGGGGGGGGTTGGAGAAATTATATAATTTGTTAGAGATAGTCCAAATCCTACTAAAATAGTGAGGCATCCAATTGGGCTCTCTGAGAAGGGATAGTAGTCAAAATGCCTTGAAAATATTCAACAACATCTTTAACAAATTGAGTATCATCATGAAGTCTGAATCCATGAGATTTGACAATATTATGATTTACATTACATTTCTTCTTATATTTTATGTAAGCATGGTAATATCTGGTATTTCTATCTCCATAAATGAATTTGCTTATTGTAGCTTTTTGTTTAAAGAAGTTCTCTAGGAAGTCAGTGGTTGAGAGAGCCTTCTGATTGGCCGCAAAATGAGTGGCTTCAACCACCATAGTAGAATTCTCCAAATGAGTTAGATTCAGTTCAGCTTCCTCCACCAGTTTGTCTACATCTCCAAATGACTCCCAATTTTGTGCTGAGAGCTTTGATAACTTTTTTTATGCAACAACCATAGTTTGTTAAATGGGTCATGATGCAGAATATCTTTTCAGTTTACGAAATGGTGTGGAGGAATTCAGGGTGGCTGGACCAAATGTTTAAAAATCTGAATGGCTTAGGGCCAGTACAATCAAAGGATTTGATAGAAATTAATAGAGGCCTGTGATCAGACCCATCAAAAGTAAGGTGAGTAACAGAGGTGTGCAAATAGAACCGAAACCACTGGTCATTAGCAAGGAATCTATCCAATCTTTCCCAAGTGGGTCCCCTTCTCAAAGTAAATTGAGAGCCATGGAAACCCATATCAAAGAGGCCAGTAGCTTGTGTGTTATCATTAAACTGGGTCATAAGGATAAGTTTGTGAGCCCTGCCCCCTCTTTTCTTAGTGGGGGTGGAATTACTATTGAAATCCCCTCCAATCACCCAATTGGAGGTAATGGTAGAACTAAGAGACTGCATATTGAACCATAGTTCCTCCCTGTCCTATTTAAGACACCCTACATAAATAATTATGAGTAAACCAGTCTTACCTGACATATCAAATGATAGGTGAAGAAATCAGGAGTGGTTGACTATAAGTGAACATTGAAGTTCCTTCATGAAGAAAAACCAGATTATATTGTCACAATTATTCTAATGGTGAAAACCAGGAATGATTTGATAATCTTATTGGAATTTTTTTAACCATAACTTTTAAGGTTGCCATGCACCAAAATTAATAGTTTCTATTGAGAAATTGCAGCCTTTTTAGAGAAAGGGGGTGGGCAATCCCCCTTATGTTCAAACAAAGGAGTTCAAACATGTTCAAACAAAGGATAAATGATGTTAATCATGGGAGAGGGCTTGGATCTGCCTCTGGTGAGCCTAGTTAAGGAATCCTTCTGGAGGAGTAAGAACTCCCAACTTCAATGATCAAAGTGTCATCCAAGGTATTCTTCATCTCTAGTTGTCCCTTCTTTTTCTTATTAGCTTTTTGAATTTGCGAGTCTGTATCCATCACCTACTACATCTCCTTAGCTGGAATGATGGATCCAATGTTAGTAGCTTGTAAAGTTTGTGTAGAGTGGCAAGGTAGATCTTGTAACTCATCCACTATAGCCTCCACAGAGTTGGTGTTGGTGGAGCATCTTCATTATAACTTGAGGGATTTGCTTCAATAGTAGCTGCAGCCAATGTTTCTACCACCATATGTCACAATGTAGCCACATTCATATTAGGAATAGATCCATATTCAATATTCAGAGTTGGTATTTGAACATCATCTCCATAATAGTTTGGGCGATTTACTTCAGTTACAGCTGGAACTAAAGTTTCAGCCACCAGAAGTGGTACATCAGACTCAACAGTTGCAGGATAAAACTCATTATTCAGTTCTACTATTGGTGTTGCATCTACACAAGAGACATAAGGGTGAACGTCAGTTGAAACCTTAGACTGTTTAGCATTTTTAAGGGATGGTTGGAGCCTAAAGAATCTTCGGTCATTTTGACCAAACATTTTACAAAGGGAACATTAAGAAGGTTTTTGCTTCATATTAATGGGTTTCCAACAACCATTGTGTTGAGTGCCCAGCTAGACTTCATCTATGGCGAGGAGTTTAACATCTCTTTCTACTAGGATCCTAGCCACTGAAGGTATTGTTAATTTTAAGGTAGAGATGTCCAACTTTAGTGATCGACTCAAATGGTATCCAATTGGGAAGAGGACTTTATGGTGAAAGAAATGTAGTTTCAACCAAAGCAGCTTAAACCAAATGGGTATAGCAGGAAGCTCCTTCCCAGGATCAAATTCAGTATCCCATTTCAATAACTTCATTTGGTTGCCCTCAACTTTATTCTGCATTTTAGAGAAGATCCTAGCATAATCTTCCTCATTAGTCAAATGCCTCATGACATTTGTGCCATCAAATAATCCCACTTTCCAGTAACCTATTAACTTAAAGTCCTCAAAGGTTTTCCTAATAAGATCCATCTTGGGGTGTCTTAGTTGAAATTTACCAATGAGGGTAAATTTGCATCTATGGGACAGATCACCAACTTCCCCCTCTGAGAAAAAGTAGGCATGTTTACCACTCTTCTTAGAACCCTTCTTGAATAAATAACATTCCTCCTTTCCAATCATGGCATCATGGTATCATTGGCAAAAGACCATCTTATCACCCAACAAGCCCATAAGATAGACAGCCGCCGCATAACTCTTCCCCACATAGTTAAGATTAGCTTGTTGTAGTGAAACATCCATAATAGTCCAAAAGAAAAAAAGAAATGTCTAGTAAGAAACAACGAACCAACCAAAATAAGGAAAGAAGAAGCAATTGAATAGTAAAAAGTTCAAAAATAGTGAGCCCAGGAAATAGGAAATCTTCACAAATTGAACTTCCACCCAACAGAAAGGTGAGGAAGGACCATAAAAGAATTCCAACACACAAATGAAGTGTCTTATAGAAGAAAAAGGTGGAACTGAGAAGAAGGTGCGCAACCATTGAGCACAAACCATATCAGAGAAAAACCAGGAATCGCTATATATATATATATATATATACCACCTTTCATCCCAGCTAAGAACTACCAACTGTACCTATATGGTTTAAGCTACCATGTCTGCCTCTTCACTTTTTCAATCACAAAGTGTTGTTTAATATTGGGGTGGCTTTGTGTAGGCCCCTTAAAATGGACTTTCCTACATACAACCTGCCATGACCCTCTGTTGTCAGAATCTTGGTGGAGAGAGACATCACTTTTCCTGAAATGAATGAAATTTGGCTTGGGACTTTGGAGGAGGGGCATTGTCATGGTACAAAAGCTTTATTACTGTCCACATTGCAGAATGTTTGTGCACACTCAAGACATATGTTTTAGGTTACATCCTCCTTCTAAAAATAAATCTAAAGAAACCAGCAAGGATGCTACTGCATCTACTGTAGAAAAACCTGTGAGCACTACCAATAATGCAACAATCAACAAGGATTTTCCTATTAATATTACATGAAAATCACAGGGCACAACCCATACTGAAAAAGATCAAGCTAGTATATTGAACCAGACCCTCACTACTCCAATGGTACCTACTTCTTAAACTACCCAAAGAAAATCTATCATTACCCCTTTAGAGGAAAAGGAAGCATGTACTGAACCTGGTAGCAACACTAGCCCCAAACTCAAATCACATCAATAGCAAGTGGAGGAACTTAGAACTGAGAACATGCCAGTGGAGGAACTTAGGAGTCCCCCCTCTGATGCTCTACAAAAATGACACTGGCATTGGAACAGGTTTGGCAAATCTAAAAGACAAAAAAGAGAAAGAAGGCAATATAGAGCTTCACAGGCTTTAAGAAAGCACCTCCAATGCTATTAGTAGTACTCTAAGTCTAGACTCTCCTGCTAGAGCTAGAAGTGGTAGGAGAAGATCTAGATCCCAACCAAACTACCATGGTTAAGTTCTTGTGCTAGAAATTTAGGGGGATTGCTCACCTACTCTCCCTCAAGAGACTAATACATCTAAAGAAAACATTAACTTTGGTGCTTAGCCATATTAGAACCTCTTGTTCAAAAGAACCCTAAAAAACACTTTGTCAAGTTTCATGGCTTCTCTCAATTCACTAATGTCAGCAATAAAATTTGGCTCTTTTTCAAAAAGGAGCTACACTGGACTATCTTGTTAGATCATCCTCAACTTGTTCACATTTCCTTTAATGGGGCTTCAGAATTAGTTCTTTTTATCTATGCTAGTTGTAACAAAGCTTCCTGGACTAAACTATGGTCTATACTCCATTCTCTCAGCACAAATTTGACTGACAGTTGGATGGTATATGGAGGCTTCAACTGTATTGCGACTTCTGTTGAGAAGGCTGGGAACAAAACTCCAAGCCTTTCTAAAATCACTAATTTCAATGACAACATCCAGAAAGCCCAAAGCCCAATTATTTGATATGGAGTTCAGTTGACCTTCCTTCACCTGGAGGAGGGGAAAAATTTGGGAGAGCTGTCTTTCAAAATTCCTCCATACTTCAGTCACCCACCTGAGTTTAGCTAGTTTAGATCATAGGCCTCTCTTAATTTCTATTGATGCTCCCCCTGCCCAATCCAGCCCTCCACCTTTCATATACCAAAACTTTTGGTCTGATCATCCTTCTTTTATTGAGTTTGTTGCTTAGCCATTGAGAGAAATTTATCATGAAGACCCCTTATCAAACTCTAACTACTTCATATCAAAATCAGCAAAGCCCTCGGACACTGGAGTTGGAACATTTTTAGTAACATATTTTTGAATGTGGAGATTGCTGAAAAGCAATTAAAATCTTTTGAAATTGATGTCATTAACAATGTTGCTGAAGAGAGTTCTCTGATCATTGCCCAAGAAAAGTTACTCAGTGCTATTGATTGGCAGGAATCTCTCCTTAGCCAAAAAGTTTCCATCAACAAATTTAAGGATGGGAACAAAAATACTAAGTTTTTTATGCTTATATCAAATACAAAAGGAAATACAACACCATCCATTGTAACCAAGATGCTTATGGGATCTAGGTGTTTAAAAATGAAGAGATTGCTGAGAATGTTGTTCAGTTCTTCCATAAACTTTTAACTCAATCAGCTATTGATAGACCACCTGTTGATGGAAATATCTTTATTGCTGAAAAAACTTACACCAGCACTTTGAATCTGGCCAACACCCCTGAAGAGGAGGAAATCTGGCAGGCAATAAACTCTATTGACAGCACAAAGACTACTAGGTCAGATGGGTTTACAGTAGAATTCTACAAGAAAACTTGGAGTGTCATCAAACATGACCTCATAAAAGGCATCCAAAGCTTCTTCCAGGGAAATCACATTCAAATCTAGTTCTATGTTTCTTGCCTAGTTATCATCTCAAAACAAGCTGAAAGGAAAAATGGAACCAATTCAGATAAATTAGCCTCATATTTGTTTTCTTCAAGATTATTAGCAAGATTTTGGTGGCAAGTCTCCAACCTCAACTAGGGAGAATAATCAGGCCAAACCCAACTGCATTTGTCAAGGGGAAAACAATTGCTAAAAATGTCTTACTTGCCCAAGAACTGTTGTTTGATATCTTGTTAAAAACTGTAGGGGGGAAATATGATCTACAAGCTGGATATTCAGAAGGCTTATGATAGTATTAGTTGAGATTTCATCATAGAGGTGCTGAAGGCCAGAGGTTTCCCTATGGATTTCTATTAGCTGATTATTAGACGGCTCAATTCCAACAATCACTCCATTCTACTTAATGGACAAACTTGGGGTAATTTCACTGCCACCAGGGGGCTACCACAAGGGGATCCTCTCTCCCCTACCAACTTAATATTAGCCTTGTATTATCTCTCAAGAATGTTAGACACCTACCTCCTCACCAACTCTTATGTCAGGTATCATCATAAATCCAATATTGATATCTCTCATTTGGTTTATGCAGATGATATTATGATCCTGTCAAGGGCTAATAAAAAAGTTGTTAAGAAAGTGGCTAGGTGTCTTAAACTTTTTCAACAGAACTCTGACCTTATCTTCAACAATGATAAGTGCAATGTTATTTTCAGCAAGCACTCTTCCTCCACCAACAGAAATTTGATTCTAACATATACAAAATTCTCTGAAGTCACAGGCCCCCTCAAATATCTTTGAGCTACTCTTATCAAAGAAAGAGTGAAACAAACCCAATTTAATGAAGTCAGTGGAAAAATTTTTGACAAGCTGTCCAATTGGACCTTTTTAATCCTATCCAAAGGGGGTAGAATCACACTCTTAAAAGTATTCTTACCACATTCCCATCATACTTATTATAGATGACAACTATGAAAAAGAGTTCCCAACTTTAGATAGAGAGACTTTTCAACAGATTCTTGTGGGTTGGGGGCTGACAGCAACTTCAATGGGCCAGTTGGCAGAAGGTTGCTAAGCCTTTTACTGCTGGTGGCCTAGGGTTCAAAGGGCTAAATCAATTGCAACAGATCAACTTCTGGAAAATGTGGGTTACGTTCAGGCAACAGTACTCAATCTGGGCAAAGTATATGAGGGGGAAATATTGTAAAGATGTTCATCCTAACCTAATTAATAATAATAAGAGGAAGGGAGACTCCAAGATCTGGTCAAACATGTTAAAAGTCAAAGAGGTGGCTGAAGATCTTTTCATTTGGGATTTTCATTTGGGACATGGGGAAATGAAATATTAACTTTTAGTTGGACCATTGGTGCCCAAAAGAGTTGGTGGACCCTTCAGCCAATGCTCTAAATCTAAAACTCAAAGTTTCTAATTGTTGGGAAGGTGAAAATTGGTCCTTAGATACCTTAAATTCTCTAATAAAAGATTGTTGGTGCTGGTATGGGGGGAGCTCTTATGGAACCCACCAAGTCTGCATCTGCCAGCAGGGTGGCGAGAAATTGCTGTTAGTCCTTTGATAGATCAAGGAATGACAAAATTAAATGGATTATCAACAACAGAAATTGCAACAATTCTTAGTTCATCTACCTAAACCCTTATAATTGGACTGAGGTCCCTTGGGGGGAGCTCTTATGGAACAAATTCATGACCCCATCCATATCTTTTATTAGATGAAGAATATTTCAAAAACATCTGCCCACTGATGATATCTTGAAGCTGAAAGGTCTAAGAGGACCATCCAGATGCCATCTTTGTAAAGCTAGGGAGGCGACCATATCTCATTTCTTTTTTGATTGCACCTTCTCCAAACAAGTTTGGAGGGAATTCTTAAACAAATTGCTACAAAACACTCTCAACCTTCATTGGATGAGTTTGACTGAATGTTGGAGCTGCCGGAAGAAGGTCAAAGCTGGATCTATCCCCTTCATTGTCTCTTGGTTCATTTGGATGGAGAGAAACACTTTTCATTTTGAAGATGTACCTGCATCTGCCAGTAAGGGGGCCAGAAACTACTGCTTTTATCTACTCAAGATGACAAGACATAAAGATTTCCCTCAGATATGTAAACTGCAGGCAGCTGAACCCACCAAGTCTCCCAAAGTAACCATGGTATGTTGGAAAACCCCATCCCACTCTTGTATCAAAGTTAACACTGATGGTAGTTTTTTCAGGTTTGGTGCTGGTATATGGTATGGGGAGAGTGTTTATAAATCACCAAGGCAGATGTCTCCTTTGGTTCTCCTCCCCCTCACTTGCTGGTGATGCTTTGGAAGTTGAACTCATTGTTGTTTATTGGGCAATAAGGCTTGCCTTATTATCCAAATGGTGTAATCAATGGTTGGAGGTGGACTTTAAAAACCTACTGATGCCGCTACAGGACATGGATGCCCCTTCTTGGAGATTGTCACAATGGCTACAAAATATACATCAGTTTAGAGCCTCTATATATGTCAAGTTTTCATTCATCTACAGAGAGGGGAATGGCCCTGCCAACTAGCTTGCTCGAGAAGGGCTAGTATCTTCTTAAATCAATGTATCTTCTTCTCCACCCACCCCCCTAATTTTTGTGTTGGAAAGTGACCTTCTTAGGGCCCCTCATCTTAGATTTGTACCTGATTTTGAAATGAAGTAAATTTTTTTCTTTAGACCAAACCAATCTTATATATGCAATAGTTTAAATAAACTAGCACAACAACGTAAGTAATACATCTGCCCGGTGGAATAGATATATTACTTACTCGTGAGGCTTGATTAAATAAACTAAAGAATTTATGAAATCCATTTTAGTCTACAAAACTATTTATGTTCACCGACAAGTTCCCCTATCTAATATAAAAGATTAGATAGGATTTATATTAAGTTCTTAAAATTTCCTATAAGGGAAAGTCCCTATAGTTAATTACGTGTTAAATGTCCGACGTCATCTAAGAAAACTCTTGATTTATATTAGAAAGTATTGTCTTCAAGATTTTCAAATTTGGAAAATTGTTATGGAATCCAAGGCAAAAAATTAGAGATTGTCACAGATACTGAGGGAAACCTAAATGACTTCCTAAGCTATCCTATGGTTTGGCTTCAATTTGAGAAAAAAATTATTAAATATTTCATCCTGCCAATTATTATTATTTAGTGCTTACATATGTATGATGAAATCATACAAATAGACTAGAAGATAGAAGGATTTATGTCGTAATAAATGAGAACTTCAGAGCCTAAAGCAAGTTAAAACTTAAATTGTACAGCATAGCTATGCAAAGTCCTAAAGATCAAAATGAGGATTTGTGTTGCATTTGTTAAAAAACCTTGAAATCCCATGGATTGTTATTTAGTTCTAAGAAAGAGATTGCTCTCGTAGATTAACTTGCTCCCATGAAGCTGTTTTTCTATACATCCTTATCGTGCTACCCACAGAGTAAGCTTCTAGGCAAAGTAGCAGTCCTAATGTCTAAGTTTCAAATTATTTTACCAGGTATGTTTAGGTGACAAGTTTGGTTATTGTTCAAGCATTATTTGGGGGGGGGGGGGGGTTAATAGAGCTACACTGCTTACGATTCCACGGTTCCCTCGTTCTGATACCACTATTTCATTTTGAATTTACTTAGTCTAAATGAGTTATTAAAATCATTTAAACTATAGAGATCTCGTTAGTAACCATGGGTGACCTCATCTGAGGGACTGCCGTAAATTTGAAGGACATGTTATCAAGTTGTTGTGTTTTTATTTTGAAAAGTGTTGTTTCATTTTGAAAATATGTTGTGTTTTGCACACAAAGTAAAAAAATGATGTAGAAAAAAAATGCTATAAAATGCTATAAAATTTTAGTGCATAATATCAATGTGTACCTCCCATCTTCTTGCTACTCCCACTGAATGGTTAACATCATAAAGCAGAATATTTATAGATATTAAATAAATTGTAGGAAAATAAACGGAAGCATCCAGTACACAAAAGTCAAAACCTGAGTCATAGTAAAACCCGGGTAAAAAGAAAACTTGTAGTCACATATAGAAGATTGAGATTAGGTGTAAGACATTAGTAAAGTTGGGGGGTTAGAGCTGGATTGTATGCTTTCCAACCTTAAGTTAAAGCTACCGCCCAATAACTTACGAAGGGCAGTCTTAACCTCAATCTAAGAGATTAACCGTGGACCTTCACAAATTTTCATTTTGAATTCAATTTTCGTGCATATAAAATTTACTTTATCACGTAAAAGATATTTTTGTTTAAAACAATTTTTTTTGTAGAATGGTGGAGACGACAGGCTAATTATTTTAATCAAGCTAGGAATTTCAACAACCTAAGAGTATCAGGAGCAATCAACTTCTCAAGGGTCATCGAATGGTATCATCTGTCCTTATCCTCTCTTTTTATTAAGGATCCTTGAGGTAGGAGATACTATTCTAAAATCCCACATCATATCGCTCAATTAAGCACACAGTAGCATTATCTTCATTGCCCTAACTACCTATACCTCAGACTTACACAAGTCCGTTGATCCATATGTGGAAAAAAAATATTCAGTTGCTTTCAAGCATTTAAATACCTTAGAGAAGATCCAAATCCTTGAGCATTGGGTCAATTAATATATGATAAGTAATATAGGTTATTTCTACTAATTTAGGTGAATTAATGTGTCTCGAGGCATAACATGGTGTGTCCCTAAGGTTTTAATGGATGATTTTATGGAACAAAGTATAATAAGATTAATTGTCCTTCAGAATATCCAAAAGATCATAAAAGTGTTCTAGCAATAATCCTAAACCACTTTTAAAACTTTTTGAAAGATTTTGAGTACATTTGAACTTATTATATTGTTCATTTAATCATCCAAAATTATATTAGGGTTTAGTGGATTAAACTACCCTATTGCTCCGAGAACCTCAATATTTTAATTATCCCAAGTATGGGGTAGTCTGACAGTCACATGATTTTTTACTTAAGAGTTGTGTGAATGGGTACCCTTAGGGCAAAATCAAGTCATTAAGAATTTATACACACCACTAATGTTAGGCTTGTAGTGTTTAAGAGTATTCATGAATTAATCATTTTCCTCTTTCCTAATCCTCATTAAACAAGTTTAAATATCAATCCTAGCTCACTATGAAGCCCTTCAATTCAATCTCGAGGTAGATTTGTAATAATCAAAATGTTAATTTAGGTGAGATCAATTCTCATTAAAAAATCATGGTTATCATCTAATCTCCAATTAAGGGCCTCAAATAAGTGAAACATTAACTTTCTAGCTTAAGCCCACTACCTTAGTATCATACAATTGAATTATCCTCTGAGTCATAAAGGTGGCAAGTTGGTTTCTACCTATTATCCCATTATGTTTCAAACATCCAAAAGGATTTATTATAATCAAAATTACCCATTTACCCGTTTGATTAACCAAAAATTTAATTAGAGTATCAAAATAAAAAAAGTACAATTTTGTCCCTGGGTGTCTCCACTTCATAAATCAACAAATACAAGTGAATTTGAAATTTTTTGGTACCCCACTCATTGGTCAATTCAAATATCATAGGAGAAATCTTGATTTTTTAGTTTTTACTTAATTTATATAATTATTTTAGCTCAAAAATAACATTTTCATTATTAATTTATTTAGTTAATCAAAGTCAAATTTTTGTTTATGAGAAAATTATTATAAGTTTACCTTAAACAAAATTTCATGATTTTTCAAATTATATTTTAGTTATTAAAATTATTAATTGACTTTAATGATTAATTAAATAGAAATTATATTTTAATTTCAAAATTGCTATATATATATATATATATATATATATATATAGAATCTCTCTAAAAAGAGGGAACACAGAGAAAGGGAAATAAACTTTTCATTTTTATGATTTTTATTTTATTAATTATATTTATTTCAGTGAAAAATTAAGAAAAATACATTTGACGTATTTAAAAATACATAACTACATTAGAAAAATTAGAAAAAATATTTTAAAGGGTCCCAAGTGATGAGGGAACAGTTAGGAACAATTTTGGGCATTTTCATATTTTTGCAATTTTTAATTTAAAAAATAGCTCAAAAATGAACTATATAGCTTAAATATTAAGTGATTTCTCAAAAATTATTTTTTTTAGATTCGTGTGATCACAAGGAACTCATAAAACTATTTTTCATAAATTTCTTAATTATAGTTTATTTATTATATTTATTTGAAAATTAGACTTAGTGATCAAATTAACTGAAATGGGCTTCAAATTTTTTCAGTGAGTCAAAGTAGTTATTATTTACAATGCCAAACCAATTTTGTTAATTTTTCAATAAAGATTATATTTAATTACGTTTTTATAAATTTTGGACCTTGATTAGCTTTAGATTTACGCACAATCATTTAAATACATTTTAACTTTTTTCTAGAGTCTTCTAACCACATGGAACCTATCAAAACAAATCTCATTTTTTTATTATTAGTTTAATTTATATAATTAATTTAATAAAAAATGGGCCAATAGACTTGAAAATTAGGGTTTCAGTGTAAGATGTGTCATCTGACCTTAGAAAAATCAAGAGACATCCTTATTGTCATGAGGAATCACCCCCTAAAGTTTCAAGCCATGGTGATTAATATTTACTTTATTAAAATTAAATGGTCAAGTGAGTATTTAATTAATTAAAAATCAGATTCTTGTCAAATAATTTTTATTTTTATTTTTATTCCACATATTATCCTCTACTCACTGAGCAAGTGGATGTTTTTATTTTATTCTTATGATTTTTCTAGATCAAGTTATGAATTTTTTAAGTATTTGAACTAATTTAAATAAAAAATACCCTATCTATCTACTTATCCACACGACAACCAACTTAACTTAGGCATCACTGAAGCCCCATGTAACACACTCCCATTTGTTGCACTTTCCACCTAGGCTTGCCATGTGGCCCGCGGTTCACAAACACTTCTTCTGTTGAACACAATCCAAGGTGTCCATTCAATAATTATGAGATCGGACGGTCCCTGGTCATCATCCCTAATCGACCTAAACTGAGAATCTTACAAATTCTAGACCTAAGATCTCACTCAATACTAAACCAAATCACATGGGGTTTGTTCCTATAGCTTCATCTAGTCAGGGAAAACACATCTTTACGGTTACATGCATATAAACATTCTCTTCATAATTGATGAAACCAAAGAGATTTTTATGGTTTTTTAATTATACCTTAGCCCAAGAGGTGAGTCTGCAATTGGGTGCTTGTGGAAGCTTCAGTAGATTCCAACGAACCTCCTAAAAGTGTTGGTTTGAGCTGGCATAAGGTTTAAGTATGATTTCAATTAAAGGTTGATGTGACCTTGGTCTAGAGGTGGGTTAGAGGGCTCAACAGAGGGGCAGAGGGGGGTTTTGATGGGCAACAGAGGGGGGTTTTGATGGGGAACTTCCTCATTTGGTCTGGGAAAGCTTAAGGGTTGTTCAATTTAAAGTTTTGTGGAGTTTTATGCCATGACAAAATATGACCCTGAATTTGAAGGTTTAAATTGAGCTTGGACAGAGGATTTAAATGAATAAAAATGGTGGGATTGAACTTATGAAGGCTAGAGGAAGCTCTATGAGCAATTTAGAGGGCTCTCCCCAAGAAATTAATAATAATCTCTTCTTGGCCATGGAGAATGTGGTGTAAATAGAGGGGGAGCTAGGGCTTGATTGACCAAGCCAAGGCATAACGAAAGGAGTAGGTGGAGGGTTGAATGACACCAATGGCTAATGGGGATGATCCACATTGGATGGGAGTAATTTTGATTTGGTAAATAAGGAGATCTCCTCAATTTGGGATTTTTTGGCCATTAGTCTGGCTAGCCATGCAAGGGGAGGTGGCTAGAGAGCTAGGGGAACACTTGGGAATGTTTAATGGCGATTAGGATGGGGGTTTAATCACATGAGCTTAAACTTAGGTCACTTGACCAAAAATAGAATGAATCCCCCAAATAATGGGTTGTTCCATGCCACTTCTAAGGTGGGTTACAAGCATTTAGGGTGGTTCTTAGGATCAAATTGGCAGCTGAGGTGGTCGAAGATGGGTTAAAACCAAATGGCTCTAAGTGGGTTCAAGGCTTGGGTTCAACATGCATGTGTTTGCTTGGACTTGTGTTTAGGCTTGGTTAAATCATAGATATAGTCCAATTTATTGGTCAATTTAGTGTAGAATATTGTCACAAACAATTTCAAAATTGGCTATGTTGAATATTGAAGGGTTATGAAGTTCAATTCGGAGAAATTTAAAGTTTGGGGCAAAATTGGGGATTTTGATTTGTATTGAATTTGGGCTATGCTTAAGTCTTTTAAAAGGCCAATCAAAGGCTCAATTTGGTCTATTAGAATGTTATAAAAAGTTTAGGAAGTCAATTTGGGGAAATTAGATAGGTTAATGCATTATCTTTGGTGGAATTTTAGCTCATAGTAAAATTGGGTGGTTCAAATTGGGCTTAGAAATTGGGTTTGAAATTTGGTTCAATTGGTCTTGAATTTGGTTCAACTTGGCTTATATATGATTAAATTGAGGTTAGATTTGAAATTGAGAAAATTTAAAATCAATTTTGTTGAAATTGGGGGAGATTTGGGGGTATTTGGGCCTTGAAAAGAAAAATTGGGATATTGGTTAAAATTGGTCAAATTCCTCAAATTGGACTTTATGAGTGGTAAAGATTAGCTGTGGGAGTTTTTGGAAGGATTTTGGAGGTTTTGGGAAAATTTGGGCCACCAAGGGCATTTGGGTAATTTTGGTGAAGTTAGGGGTATTTTCGGAATTTGAAAAAGTTTGGGAGTTTTGGGATGTTTTGGACAATTTGAGTTGTTCCAAGTAGTTTGAGATGATTTTTTGTGTAGATCAGTTAATTTGGGTCATTTCTAAAATTTTACGGTTTCAAGGGTATTTTGGTAATTTACAAAAAGTTTTGTGCTAAAAGGCCAAAATTGGGCAATTGGGTAGAATTGGGGTTCAACAGGAATGTTAATCATAAAAATACCCTTATGGTGTCATGCGACCAAAAAAATTTCATTTTTGATTCTCCATATGCTGGTCTTATCCAAACAGTAGCGTAGGGCTAAAGGTTTGAGGGACCATTCCACACGAGTTTCCAAGAGAATGGGGGAACCAGGCTAAGTATGAGTAGATTAGGGTTGAGGATGTGAGTGAAGGTTTGGGGTTCAAGTGTTTGCGTGAAAGACTGACCTAAGCCACACCACCCAGGGATAACCCTAAGGCCAGACAATCCTATGGAAACTCCCCTTGAGCTCCCCAATGCTATTTCTACCTGCTAAATGGTAGAGGTTATAACCAACATGTGGAACTTCAAGATGAGCAAACAAACATTAAGATTTCCTAATGGTGAGGGTTCCTTAACTAGTCCTTTATGATAGTAAACAGAAAAGTCCTATGGCTAGATCCCAGGCTTCTAAGGAAGAGACCAGACCTCAAACAAAAGTAAGTTCAATAGTATATCAGGGAGCCAATGTCAATGGGCTTCATCATTTGAATGCAGTAGTTCAACAGAGCCCTATCTAGAGTCACTTGACTCAGGTGGTTGGACAGGAGAAGGTGAGTAGAGAAAAAATAACACCTGCCTTAGACAGGACATTCAATGAAGAAGAAGTATAGTTTGCCTTTTTATTACCTCTTTGTTGACCTCACTTTTCGTTGAGGTCTAGCTTCCTCCTTAGTAGCCTAAGGTCTAGCCATAGGACTTCTTTGTTCATCACTATTAGGAATTCTAAACTCTTGTTTGCTCAAATTGTAGTTCACATATTGGTCTTAACCTCTAATATTTAGTAGGTGAGGTCAGTATGGGGAGCTCATGGGGAGTCCTCATATGATTGTTTGGCTTTAGGGTGGACGCTGAGTGGTGTAGTCATGGCCATTCTTGCGCACACACACACTTACACACCAAACTCACTCACAACTTTAAACCCAAACATGTTTAACTTTGATCCCTTAACCTTTTGGGAGACACATGTAGATGGTTCCCTAGGCCACTAACTTTAGGCAAGGGTTTAGCTGAGACAAGCACATGGAAGACCTAAAGTAAGGGATTCTATTGGTTCATGGCTCAAGTGGGGTGGTTTTGTGGTTAGCAATGCCAACCCTACTAAAATCCTTAATTTAGCCATTTGCCCCCAAAATCTACCCAAATTACCAAACTACCCTTGAAACCCATAAATTGACCAAAATCCCAAAATAACCCAAAATAATCAATTTTGTCCAAAAGCCATTTGAAATCATTTGAAACCACCCAAGTTGCCAAAAACACCGCAAAAATTTCAAAATTACCAAAATACCCCTAATTTTTCAAATATTATAAAAATACCTCTGGTTACCCAAACTCTCCCAAAACCTTCAACATCATTTTAAATGTCCCCAAAACCAATTTGGACCACACCATTGAGCTCAATTTGACTAATTTGACATATTTTGACCAAAAGCTCCAATTTGCCTTTAAAGGCCCAACTACCCAAATTCACCCTCAATGTCAACTTATTTGATCCCATTCTTCCCCAATTTCAACTCTAAACTCAAATTCATCAAGCCTAATTTTGATTGAACCCAATTTCAATCTCAATCCCAAAATCCCCATCTTGACCCTAAGCCATAATTTCACCAAATTGAACCTCCAAAACTATCTAATTACCAAAATTTTGAATCTTATAATATTTGCAACACTTCCCTACATTAAATTGAACCTTCAATTGGACTTGGTCATGCCTCAAGTTTACTTAAATTCAATTAGAACCAAAACCCCAAATTTTTCCCTAAATTAGTCATGTCCCCAACTGTCACCAAAGTGAAGGCCATAACCCCAAAATTTCCACTCAATTTCTATAAAAAACACTTTATGACAATTACCCACATTAAATTGAACCAAAAATTGGGCCATAGATAAACTCTAGTCCAACCCAAACCCATGTCTAACCCAACATCCCCAAAATTTACAATCATCTACACCAAGTTGCTGAATCAGTTGGACCCAATCCAAGCTCAAGCCCAACCTAGCCCAACTTGAACCACAAAATTGAACCATGACCCAAATGTTAACCAAATCTAGCCAAATTGGTAAACCCAAGACCACTACAACCACCAAGTGAACCCTAGGGACCAACCTAGATCTAATTAGCCTAACCTACACGAGCCATTAACTAAGGGTCCCCAAAATTAAGGGATTTCTTTCCTAAAATACTTAAGATAAAATGTCTTTGCCAAAACCCATCACTAACCTTATTAATTACTTTCATGGACTGCTCACTGGCTCACCTGAGAACCTCATCTGCCTTGGCCAGCCACCTTGGTCACTAGAGGAGCCAAAACCGAGAGCCACAATGCCTTAAATTAAACCCAATTCAACCCAAGAAATGTGTCAAGCCTTGATTGATCACTTGAACAACTTAGCCCTCCACCTCAGCTCCCCATAGCACCCACCAACCACTTCTGAGCTTAGACAAGTAGCCATGGCTATAAATTGAGCTATTCAAATCCAAAGGAGAGAGTGCTTGAAACCTATGGGAAACTCTACTAAAATCTCACCAGAGCTTCTCCAAACCTCCCTCAGTGCAATCCCACTATTTTCAGCCACCCAAATCCACTATCTAGAGCCAATTTCTCTGATCAATTCCTTACCAGAATAATGTCATAATTCCTCACACCTCCACTGTCCACAAAAGTCTAATTAACTGTGCCCACACCATCCTCTGACTGAGAGAAGTTGATCCCCCATAAGTGCCCCATCAAAGGGAGCCTTTAGCATAGCCCTAGACCAACACCTGAAAACCACCTTGATCAAAGTCATACCTGAACAATTCACCACAGCCTAGACACTCAGTTGAGGGCTTGTTAGACTCATTTGAAGCTTCTTCAACCATCTGATTGAGGCCACACATCTCAAATAAAGGTATTTAATTCTCCCCTGATTCTGAGCTTAATTTGATTCTGCATGTGTATATATTGTATTTCATGCTTGATTAACTATATAGATAGTTTGGTCTTGAGTAGATGAAGGTGTAGGAACAAACCTAAAATGATTTGGTTGAGTCTAGCTCAAGATCTTAAGGTTTTAGTCTGCATGGCTTACTGGTTAGGTTAGTTGGGGACGATGACTAGGAGGAGTCCGATCGTGATAGTGTTGAATGGATGCTCTAGATTGCGTCGAATGAACGAATGGAGCGATACAATGGGATGTGTGGCAGCTGAGTAAGAAGACATCGTCAAACAGTGGAGCACCGCGTGGCCTTTCAAAGCCACCGTAAGATGAGCTGGATAAGTAGAAAAATCAAGCTGTTATGGATTTATTTAAATGCTAGAAATTCAAAAATTCATAACTTTGCATAGAAAAATCATAAAAATAAAGAAAATACCCTCTTGCTCGGTGAACAAAGTAGAAAAATGTGAATAAAAAATGAAATTTATTTGATAAGACTCTAATTTTTAATTAATTAATTTGTCTCTAAGGTGTTTTAATATATTTTGATTAAATATTGTCCACCATGACTTGAAACTTTGAGGAGTCATTCCTCATGACAGAAAGGATGTTCTCTAATTTTTCCAAGGTTAGAGAGCATCACTGTGCATGTAACCATAATTTTCAAGTTTGGATGGCTATTTTTACTTAAAGTAATTACAAAAATTAAAATATCACTTATAAAATTATGAGATAATTTTTATTAGGTTTCATGTGGTTATAGGAACTTAGGAAAAGTATCATGATGGCTTGTAAAATTTTGTGCATGTCTACAGTAAATTAAATATTTATATCTTATATTAATTAATTTAAATTGAAATATTATTCAAAAATTAATAAAATCAATTCCACATTTTGTAGAAAAATCATTCATGTTGACTCTCTGTAAAAATTTGAAATTTATTTTGAGGAAGTTTGAGTACTAAACTTGATTTTCTAAGAAAAAAATCAATTATGTACAAGAAACAATTCTATTAAATTAAATATACTTAGATAAATTGTGAAAATTGGTTTTCTGAGTTCTTTGAGATCATGAACACTTAGGGAATATAAAAATTATTTTTTAGAAAATACTTCATTTCTAAGCTATATTTTATATTAAAAATATTTAAAAATAATTAAAAATTTATAAAATTCATAAAATAGTTCAAAATGTCCCTAATTGTCTCGTGCTCACTTGGGGCTCATTAAAATATTTTTCTTAATTTTTCTAAGTTAAATGTAAATTTTTAAGTAAAGCTAAAAATGTATTTTCCCTAATTTTCCGTTAAAATGATTATAATAATTAAAATATAATTTGAAAAATAATGGATTTTTTTCTAAGTGTTCCTCTGACCTAAGTGGACATCTAATAATTTTCTCATATCAAAAAAATATTATTTTAATTAATTAAAAAATTAATATTAAAAATTCTTACTTTTGAATTAATATAATTATATAAATTAAATAAAAAATCAAAAGACTACATTTTCTCCTCTGATATTTTAACTAACTCATGATTGAGTTTCCATGAAAATTCTAAAGTCACTTGAATTTCATTTGATAAGTTATAAGATAGGGAGCCTCAGGGGCAAAATAATAATTTTGGAAATTTAATATCTTAATTTAAATTTTAGTATTAATCGAGAGGTAAATGGGTAGTATTGATCATAATAAACATTTTGGATGATTAAAACATAATGGTTTAAAAGGTAGAAACCAATTTTTCACTTTTTCTTGATAAAAGTAAAATTATAATTTTTTTATCATCATAACTTCAAAGTCAATCCAAAGGATGATCTTAAAGTAATGGGCTTAAGCTTTGAAAATAGTAATTCAATCACTTAAGGCACACAAATTGGTGATTAGATACTAAGTCTGATATTAATGAGAATTGAAATTCCATTTCAATATTTAATTATATCAAATTTACTTTGAAAATTGAAATTAAGAGGTCCTAATAGTGAACTAGGTTTTAATTTGTAAGAACTATTTTAATTAGGATTATAAAAGATGGATTTAATTATTTGATAAACATTTTGGAAACACACTAGGCCCTACTTTAACTCTGGGTATTAAATTCCCTAATGACTTTGGACTTTCCCTTTAGGTTACCCATTCATATAACTATAAAATGAAATGCAAAGTGACTATCTAGTTTCTCTCATTTTTGAGCTAATTCAAATGTCAAGGTTCACTGAGTAATAGGGTAATTTAAATTCGAACTTGGGATGAGTAATGAAAAAACTTAATAAGTTCAAAATGAACTTGAACGTTTTAAGGGATTTTAAAAGTTGCTCACTGATTCATGGTTTGAGGGTTTGTTAGCTACACCTTCATCTAAGCTTGTTATTTATTTAAATTTCTTGCAAAAATTATATATAAGTTGCAAAAGCTAATATTTCAGTGGGAATGCCGGATGATAGGTACGTTTTTATAGAGTTATGTAGTTTCTGCCACTTTCTCCAATTTACTTTTTTGAAAATTATTATGTGTTTGGTTGTAAACTTTACTTGCAAAAAAACCAAAACCATTTTAAAAAATTTATCAACATTTTAAAAAAAATCTAAAACAAAGTGTTTCAATGGTAACCATAATCCTTTGAAATTTCATTAAACCTAAAACATCTTTTTGATATTAAGGGAGTCCCTCGGATGAGGTAACCCATGGTTGCAATGGGATTTCTCAACTCATTTAATGGGTTTCACAACTCGTTTAAGCTAAGTAAATCCAAAAGAAAATATTGATACCAGAAGGAGGGAATCGTGGGATCCTAATCAGTGTCACTCTAATTAACCTTAACCCCTCTGATTGAAGGTGAACTTGTCATTTAAAACTTTAAACCTTAGACTTCAGGACTGCTACTTCACCGAGGAACATGAAGCTGATTTGTTGGGTAGCAATCTGCAACAACACAAAAATCTGCAACAGCATGAGGATCTATAACAGTACATCTTTCAATAGAATTAAACAACAAGCTATAGGAATTCAAGGTTGTCCGCCTAGTGCGGCATAAATTCTCAACTCATCTTGAGGCCTTTGTATAACCTTGCTATATAATATAAGCCGCAATTTGTTTTAGGATTCTGAGATTATCAGTCTTTCACTTAAACCCTCACATCTTCCAGGCTATTTGTGTGTCCCTCTAGCATAAATGTAAGCCCTAATTAATAAAATTGGCAAGATGTAACATTAAAATAATTTCTTTCTCCTCGAAATTGAAGACAAACCATGGAATAGCTTGGGAAGTCACCGAGGTTCTCCTCAGGATCTGTGACAACCCTTAGTTCCTTTTCCTTTGAATTCCATAACAATGTTCCAAATTTGAGCCATAGGCCTTTGATACTACTTTGGTTTGATCTGTTGAAAAGTCATATCCTTTGAATTTCTTGAAGAAAATATTATGTGATCTCAATCGAGAGTTTTCTTAGGTTACTTTAGTTATCTAAGATGTAATTACCTATAGAGGCTTGCCCTTATAGGAAACTTTAAATACTTAACTTAACATAAATTCTATTTAATTTTTAATATGAAATAGGGGAACTTGCTGGTCAACAAAAAAATGGTTCACAGACTTAAACGGATGTCATACATTCTTTAGTTTATTTATCGAGCCTTCACAAAAAAATAGTGTGTCTACCCTTCAAGATAGATGCATTGCTTGTGGTGTTATGCTTGATTATTTAAACTATTATTTATTTGGGATCAGTCTGGTCTCATATTTTATAATTTTAAAATATTTTTTTGAAATTTTTTATATATTAATCTATATTTTAATAGCAATCGACAAATCCTAATTTCACGACTGACACCTCTAACATTCCAGCTTCCACGTCCATCAGTAATATATGCAATAATCTCTTTCAAATCCCTCATAGATGGATCAAACTCAAAATAAAAGCAATTAGTCACACCAAACAGCTGAAATAATGTGTTGATCCAAACTGGGTTGAAATCCTCTTTTCTTTCTCTCATAAAAACTAAATCAACAGATTCCTTAAGGAGGTTTGCGTAATAAAAATAATAGAGACAACAGAGAAATAGCATAAAACTTCCCAATTCTTGGCAATAATAAGATTTTCAATTGAACCACCAAGGGAAAAAAAAGAACTCCTGAATGTCTCTTCGACACTCTAACATTCCAGATTCCACGTCCATCAGTAATATATGCAATAATCTCTTTCAAATCTCTCATAGATGGATCAAACTCAGAATAAAAGCAATTAGTCACACCAAATAGCTCAAATAATGTGTTGAGCCAAACTGGGGTGAAATCCTCTTGTCTTTCTCTCATAAAAAATAAATCAACAGATTCCTTAGGGAGGTTAGCGTAATAAAAATAATAGATACAACAGAGAAATAGCTTAAAACTTCCCAATTCTTGGCAATAATAAGATTTTCAACTGAACCACCAAGGGTAAGAAAAAGAACCCTCCCAAATGTCTCTTCGACATCAAATTTTCACTGTATCGATCTTGTGTCGCGCGACTAAAAATCTTCTTAGAATCACAAGAACTATTGTCTTTATCCTTCTTAGTTTTAGGAGCCACTTTATAATATTAAAAAAAATTAATAAAAATCCAAAAATAAATCTAAAATCATATTCTATGGACTCCTACAAGTGTTTTTTAAGAAAATAATTTATTCTCCATGCATTCTCCACCATTTTCTCCCAAAATTTTTAGTTGCACAATTTTAGAAGTGGAACTTTCATGTCTTTGGTAATGTTCATACAAAAGTTTTGGAGGACCAAAAAGCTGTTGACTTACTGGAGTTTCAGGTGGTATGTAATCCCCAAATTGTTGATGATGTGGCTAAGGCTCATATAACCCTCCTCGATGCTATTTCTTTGGATGAAGGCTTTTTGAAACAAAAGGCCAATGATGTTTATTTCACTGATGGGGATTGTAATACAAATGTTTTTCATGTTACTATTAAGCATAGAAGAAATGTGAATATTATCATGAAAATTAAAAATATGCATGGAGTTATGATCAATGATGTTGAGGAAATTGACAATAATACAATGCATTACTTTATTGATTTGATTGGGACATATATAGAGGTACTTCCTAGAGATTCAAATTTATTTGCAAGGGAAAGAAAATACGTAGCAAATCTCTCTCTCTCTCTCTAACATTCCAATTGAACATGAAATCTACTCTGCTTTTAAGGACATCAGTCCAAAGAAGGCCCCTGTACTAGATGGTTTCACCTCTACTTTTAGATTCATTACAGGGATATAATTAAAAAAAAGTTCTCCTTGCTATACAAAGATATTTCCTTGGTCAAACTTCAGTAAATATTTTACCACATCTTTGATAGTGTTAATTCCTAAGTACAGCAACAAGATCAGTTGGAATAATTTTTAACCCATGTCACATACATCTGTTATTTCAAAATTTATAAGAATGTGTATAGATTACAATTATATCTCTCTTCCATTATCTCTCTCTAACAATCTGCATTTATTAAAAGATTGAGATAACTGATAATATCCCCCTCGCTCAAGAGATGATCAAGGATATGTATAAAAAATGCCAGGGTGGAAATCAGGTTCTTAAACTTGGTATAAAAAAAGAATTTGAGACCATAAGTTGGTACTTTATTTTAAATATTTTGAAGGCAAGAGGTTTTCAAAATATTTTTTTCAATCTTATTCAAAGATGGTTACAAAATAACTAATAAGTATTTGATTTATTGTTAACTCCTATGGTTTCTGCTCAGCACAAATGGGTATTAAGTAAGGAGATCCTCTCTCCCCTACAATATTTATCATTGCATTTGATTATCTCTCTCATTCACTAAACAATTTACGAATTCAACATCCATACACTCAATTCTCTCAAGATGCAAGGCTCGTAGTTAGTCACCTGACATATGCAGATGATGCAATTATCATTTATAATGCTTGGAAAATTGCTCTCAAAATTCTAATGCAGCTGCTCAATGTGTTCCATAACTTTTCTAGTTTGTTTTTTAATAAGGCCAAATGTACCCTATATTTTGGTAAGTCAGTTTAGAGAACTTTAGCTAGTTGGGTGACTTCCTATATTGGTTGTCTTTCTGCTTCTCTCCCTCTCAAACCTTGGTGTCAATATTTCGAGAGGCTGAAGAAAGCAAATCCAATTGGATGATGTGGTAGAAAAAATGAAATCAAAAGGTGTTGATTAGAGGAATGTCTTCCTCTCCAATGGTGGTAGAGTGACTTTACTTAAATTTCCCTCCACAAATATATATATCAACTTGCAATGGGGAACATTTTGGCTGCTAGGGTTAGGCTTTTCTTGCGATTTCCCGGCAACAATGGTGTTAACTCTCTCTCCGGCTCAATTTTATAGTGAGATATCTCCAATCTTACTTCTTTTTAGTATTTTTCGGTGGCTTTCATCTCTATCACTCTGCTTTATAGTTTATTTCGTGAGGGCTTTCTTTTGTAGTCCATGCCACCTACTTTTGTCGAGGCTATCTCGAGAGCGCTCTCCATTAAGGGGATAGGTGATAATATGCTTTTCCCTAATGCTTTTTATGAATCTCTGGAAATTGGTGGTGATTATAACTTCATATAAAAATCGGGTAAAATGGAGGAAAAATAGCCCTCCCCTCTCGAACTCTCAAAATACTATTCTAGCATCTTTTTGTCGTTTATAACTTCTTAGAAAATTTCTTTATGGACTTCCAGAACTAGAGTTTATTCGGAAGCTTTTTGAACTTATGAATCTGTGGAAGGTTGGAAAAGTGGTCTTTTGGATGGCTGACACATTCTAATTCATTTGTCGAGTGAGGAAGATTATGCTACAATTTTTGGGATGCGTATTGTGAGGTTTGATGATGTACTCATGAAGGTTCTTAAGTGGTGCATAGATTTTGATCCGAAGGTCGAGCTACCTATAATTCTATTTTGGCTTCGTATACAGGGTTGAAAGTTCACTTATTTAATCAAGAAATCTTATTCTCCATAGCTGCGATGTTTGGCAAGTCTTTAAAGTTAGATGCTCCTACTTATAATTTAACCAGGCCTTCTATGGCTATAATTCTTTTAGAGAGGGATGTCACTCCGCCACCTTCAAATTACATGTGGATTGGTTCTACACTTAATGGGTATTGACAACTGGTACAATTGGAACAACACCCCCATTACTGTGGTCACTGTAGAATGTTTGGGCACAATTCACTCCACTGTTACCATATTCATCCAGAACTATGGAAGAGGAACGGGGCCAGCGTAGGCCACCTATAGTTCTATCTTTGGTGGTTTAAGAGGATTATATCTCCTTGACTCTAGGTCTGGCTCCTACATCGGTAGTGCATTAGAAAAATATTCCTATACAAAGTCTGCAGATTGTGAATAACAATGCTGAAACTAATGTTGAACATCTTTCTAAGAGAAATTTAAATGTTGTTGATACTGAGATAAGGCATTCAGATGAAATTTTGAAACTTCGCATACGCTTCACACTTCTATTTCCTTTCCCTTGGACAATGAAATGTCGTTCGTGGTTGATCACAATGCTAATATAAATGATGGCACTTTACCTGTGGCTGAAGAATCTAACATACTTGAGGAGGAGTGGCAGGTTCAAAAATCACGGAGGCAAAGGAACAAAGGGAGTTATGAATTGGTCAACCTTTGAGTTGGGAAAAACATTGAGAATTTGAATAACTCTTATTCTGATAGTGAGATTAGACAATCCCAAACTAGATCTTCTAGTAAGGGGTGTTTGTCTAACAATGTTTTATATTCTGATTTGGAATATCAGGGGAGTTGCGGTCCTAACTCTCAGATCCAAAAATTTGGTATTTTATTTATTATGGAACCTTTGTTTGCATCTAACCACACGCGTATTATGGGTAAATTTAAGCAATTTTACACTTTTCAAAACTGCCCTAATAAGATTTGGCTTTTCTGGAAGAAGCATATCACTCTCGATATTATTGTTGATGATGAACAATTTGTGCACACTTATTTTTCTTTGCATGATTTTTCAAGTTGTCTTACTTTTGTGTATGCTAACACAAGGATTTTAGCAAGGTATGATCTATGGCACAAAATTAGTGCTATGATAAATCTGAATATGGATAGATGGATGGTGGGGGGAGATTTTAATATGATTCTCCATCATAATGATAATTGAGTGGAAGAAGGGCCAACTCATCCTTAATTGATAAGTTTGGCTAGGCTATGGTGGATGCAGGCTTGTCGGATATGGGATTTGTAGGCTCCAAATGTACTTGTAAGAGAGGCAAAGTTTTTGAACTCATTGACAGATGCATTGCCAACCAAGTGTGGTTCTCTTTTTTTGGCTTTTCTCAGGTTCAACATCTCTGTAGGTCGGGGTTGGATCATAAACCACTTCTTCTTTCTTTTGATTTCTTCAAAAAAGTTTCTAAATATCATTTTCGGTATTTAAATGTTTGGTCAAAACATGATGATTTTCTTTGATTGGTTGTCGATAATTGGAATGTCTTTGATGTGGGTAATGCTTGGTTTCATGTTCGGAAATTACATAAGAAGGTTGCTTCTGCTTTAAGAGCTTGGAATTGGGGCGTATTCGGTGATGTCCATGCTTGGATAACTAAGGCGGAACAATAGGTTCTTTCTTTAGAGAATTTGGATGAATCTTCTGAGGATCTTGTTATTTAGCTACAGGATGCTCACTCTGAACTTTTGGCTGCCTCTCGTGTCAAGGAGAGACTTTTGTGACAAAAGGCAAGGGAGGTTCATTTTGTTCAAGGGGATCGAAATACGAAATACTTTCATGCTTGTATTAAACAACATTGGGCAAACAATATTATTATTCATATTAAAGATGACAGTGTTAATTGGATCACGAGAAATGGGGCTTTATGAAAAAGCGTGGTACACTATTTTCAAAAGTTTTTTAGCTCTCGCTAGAACGATGGTGTCATTGACAACACTATTTTCAAAAGTTTTTTAGTTCTCTCCAGAACGATGGTGTCATTGACAACGATCTTTTCGATGAGGTTTGAGAATATACTGAAAGGCTATAACTTTGGGATATTCTTTCTATTGAAGAGATTTTTTAGGCTATTTCAGATATTAATTGTAATCGAGCCCAGGATCCGGATGGTTTTACTCCTGATTTCTACGTCAAAGCTTGGGATATAGTTCGAAACGACATGGTTCTAGTCATTCAAAGTTTCTTTAAAGGTGAACTCGCTGGAAAATATTTCTCTTCTGCTACGATGGTTCTTATTCCCAAATCTACACATAAAACATGTTGGGAGCATTTCCGTCCAATTTCTCTTACTTGGGTCATTTCTACGGCTTTAAGTAAAATCATTGTCAATGGTCTCCAACCTCATTTAAATTTTCTAATCTCTCAGAACCAATATGCATTTATCAAAGGCCGTAGAATTATAGATAACATATTACTCACTTAAGAACTACTCCTTGATATTAACAAAAAATGTCGTGGTGGCAACATGATCACCAAACTTCATGATCACCAAACTTGCATGATCACCAAACTTGGTATTCGGAAGGCTTATTATTCTATTAGTTGGAACTTCATTAAGGATGTGCTTAAAGCTAGGGGGTTCTCCCCATATTTTTGTTAGATTATTTTTAATTGGATTATTTCTAATCATTATAATATCCTTATAAATGGTGAGATTCATGGCTTCTTTAATGCCAGATGTGGTATAAAGCAAGGTGACCCACTTTTTCCGACCATATTTATTATTGTATTTGACTATCTTTCCAGATTAATCAATCTCAAGTTTTGGCAAGTGCCCAATCTTCAGTTTCGTAATAATTCTAAGCCCTTGATCTCTCACTTAGCATATGCCGATGATGTCGTTTTTTTCTATAACGCTACAAAAAGTTATATCAAATCATTGTATCAACTTTTGGATGAGTTTCAATCTATCTCAGGACTTCAATTTAGTGTAAACAAATGTCATATGTATTTTGTCAAACTTGTGAATCAGAGTATTTCTAATTGAGCGGCTTATTATATGGAGTTTTATGTTGTGGACCTTCCTATCAAATATTTGGTGGACAACCTACTTAAAGGGAGGACAAGATAGTCAAAATTAGATGAGTTTGTGGAGAAAATAAGGAAAAGGATGCTTGTCTGGAAGAATAATCATTTATCCTTTGGTGGTCGTATTACAATTTTTAGGAGCATTAATCATAGCATGTCATTGTATGCCTTGAATATTAAGAGAAGTACTCAAAAGATTCTTGAATGGAGCTTCAATAATTTTTTATGAGTTGGTGTGCATTAGGGTAAGAAATGGTGTTCTTGGAAGAAAGTTTGCATACCAACCTATTCGGGTGGTTTGGGTTTCAAACAACTTCATCATATTGGGGAGATCAACTTTCTTAAACATTGGCTCAACTTTCATAGAGGGGACTCTCTGTGGGCTTCTTATATACATGGTAAATATTGAAAAAAGTATTCCCCTAACTTGGTGATTTGGAAGAAAGGTGACTCGAGAATGTGGAAAAAACATCTTCAAATTAGAGAATGGGCAAAGAATCTTATTTTTTAGGAGTTGGGGGATTGTAAAGTTTCCTTCTAGCATGAAACTTGGGCCCATATTCCTATTAGCCCTAGAGAGCATGAAAATTTTGAACTTACAGTCTGTGACGCATGGGTGGATGAATCTTGGAACATTCCTCTGCTCGCTAGCTTGGTGGGCTAATAGGGGGTTTCTACTATCCCTTTTGATAATCAGAAACCAGACTGTCCCATAGTGAAACTTAATATGAGGGGGTCAATATCTAAAGCTATTTATAACTTTGTGCATCATTTTCAGAATATTTTCTTGGGACAGCATATGTTCTTCATTTGTGCTTATTCTTTGAAGATAAGAGTTTAGGGGGAAGGTAATTTGGCACTACTTTGACTCCAACCTGAGATCTACTTTCATCCACTTATATAGCAATATGGATTGAAGGCGTAATCATTTATATCAAATTTATCCTTATATCATCTGCTGGTTTTTATGGATGGCTAGGAACGGCATCAAAAATGCTTGTTTTAATGGATGGCCAAGCCAGATTTAGTGGGGTTGCTAGAATTTATATGGGAAGGTGCTTCAAGTATTTTAGGTTTCCTTGTGCTTCGGATTATCCTTTGGAGGCTGAAATCCATGCCTTTATAATGGTTATTTCTATAGCAGTGTTTTTGAATTGGCAACATATTGAGATTGAGACAGACTAAAAGATCATTTTTGATATGTTGACTAACACTATTTCAGTTATGTGGGACATGGTTTACTATATTAATCGAATAAAATGCATAACTTCAAATGTCTCGATTGTTTGGAAGTTTATTTATTGTGAAGGAAATAAACCCACTAATTGGGTTGCTCAAGTTGGGGCTTCTTCTTCTCAAATTTTTGTTGGTAACACTCCACCTAAAAGGTTACAAATTCTTCTTAATGGGGATTCTTTGCCACATCCTTATGTTAGAACTGTAGATAGGTGACTCTTTGTGTTCTTATAATTCGGTTGGAATATTTCTGGAGAGACCTATTCCAACTTTATGCTTAAACTATTATCATTTTTCAAAGCCGCCATTTGGATGTTTTTAGTTGGAGGAATTTATTAGCCTTGGATGGAGGTTTGGCCTTGGGGTTTTTATGTAGATTTTTTGATTCTCTTCATTGATTGGGGCAGGTGTCTGTGAAGCACATATTCTTGGTTACGACATTGCTATTTTCTTGGGACTTCTGGTGTTGGAGGTCTTTTGTTGGGATTCGGCTCGTGCATACAGCTTTGATAATCTCATGTTCGAACCCTTGGCACGTATGGAGGATGTTTTAGGTATCTTGATATCACCAGATGCTTATTTAGATTTTGCATTTTTTTACTATTTTTTTGGGTGAATATGTCCAATGATACTTTTACATGTTCAAAGACATACACATTTATCCTTTTCTTTACTTTTTTGGGTTTTTTGGGGTATTGTATGTTGAGTTGTACTGGGATGCAGGAACCCTTAGCGAGTGCGATTGTAATTTTTTCATTGATAGCAGGGATCCTCTCCCAATCCTTTTTTTGTAACCTTTATTAGTTTTTAACACGTAGGGAGCTGAATCATGCTTCTTCTTCCATATATATATATATATATATTTGTAGAAGGAGCATTTTTTGGCTCCCTACATGTTGAGAAGTAAAAATAATAGAAAGAAATTACATTGGAAAGGTCCCCTGTGTAGAAACCAAAATACAAAGTGACTCACACCTAATGAGGTTGACCTATCCACAAAAAATTACAAGAAAATGAAAAGCTAAATATAAATATTTTTTGACAAAATGGAAATCCCTGAAACAAAGGAGAACTACAAAAGAGAAAGGGGGGAAAAAAGTAAACTTCCAATTGGTAGACACTTGCTCCATTAATCTTTTTGGTTTGCAATTCTGAAATATGGGACATCAATCTTATCTCCCTGCAGTAGGAAAAGGAGGGCATTAGGAGGTTTAACAACAACTGTTATATCATTAGAACTTAGACCTTGTTTGGCTAACCAATTTGTAGGCTGGTTGTCTTCCCTATAGATGAATGTAAAAATGATATGAAAATGTGGAGTTAGATCTCTAATCTTTTAAATCCAGAAGGAGTGATTCCAAGGCGATTCTTCCACAAAATCCAACTAATTTAGTACAGCAGTAGAATCCACTTCTATCCATAAATTATACCAACCAGTCTTAATAGCAATTGTTATAGCCTAATAAACAACAATATGTTTTTTTTCTATTACTTCAATATCCATTATAGGTGTATGGAAATACAGTAAACAATTTTCAAGATGATTTCTATAGATTCCCCCCACTCCAGCTCCCTTTTTTGTAAACCTTCCATCAGTATTTATCTTCACAGTAAATTTCTCAGGACGTTTCCAAAAAACTTTGTAGATTTGAATAGGATTAACCTTTTCTGATGAGTAAAGGTTTGATATATTAGGAAATCTTTTAAATTTGATCAACTTATGCAAATAAGAAATATTGTTTCTTACAATCTTATCAATGATAGGTATGGTGTCTTCAAACTTTGTCATGTTTCTTTCCATCCATATAAACCAAGCTACCATTAAAAGTATTGGAGCATAATTCCTCTTATGCCAGTTTTGCTAGAAAGTATTTAACTTGTCCCAAGTAAGGTTTCTTACTTCAATTTTCAAATGTATCAGCAGTTGATGCCAATCTTGCTGCACAAAACTACATTAAAAAAAGAGGAATGACAAGGATTCCTCCTCTTGCAAACATAGCCCGCATTTGAAAGGACCCCTCGAACCTTTTAACTTGAGTATATCATCAGTTGGTAGAAGGTTCTAGAATATCCTCTAGCAGAGAAAAGGCATAGAAGGGATAAAACTATATTCCAAATAAAAACTCCCCAAGACATTTGCTCCCAACAGTAGAGTTTAGAGTAGATCGATTTAGTGAGACTTTGCTTCGAGAAGGCTTGCCAAACACTTTATTTCTATCAAATCTTATGCTGGAAACTTTTATGATAGAACTTTCTTGTAACATATTGGACAGTTTAAGGATAGACCAATTATTCCCTTCCCAGCAATCAGCAACTTTAAGATCATGGTTTGGGGCAGTAGAAATTGGCAGTAGAAATCGGTGATTGGTGATAGCTTGTTTTTGGGCACCAATTATCAAGCCAAAAACTGTTGTCTCCTTTTCCCTAGTCCCAATGATAGAGGTCTTCAGCAGTTTGTCTTATCTTTAACATCTTAACCCAAGTTTTAGAGTCACCAATTTTTCTAACAAAAAGAGTGGGATGTTGCCCTCGACAATATTTGCCCCTCATGAATTTAGCTCACAAGGAGGATTGGGCTCTGGATTTGATCCAAATATTCCACAAATTGATTTGAAGTAGTTGGTGTAAACCCTTGAAGCCAATGCCCCCAATCAATTATTGTTTAGCCACCTTTTGCCAAGAAGCCCAGTGCACTTGCTTTCTTTGCCCAGACCACAAAAATCTGTTAAAAGCTCTTTCAAACTGAATTTTAGTACATTTATTGATATTTGTCATTTGTATAATGTATAAGGAAAGGTTGTGAGAATACTCTTCAACAATGTAATTCTTCCCCCATTAGTTAAAAATGATTGAGTCCACCCATTGAGAAAAGAGGAGATCTTGTTAATAACTTCCTCAAACTGTATTTGCTTAGTTCTGCTAGTAAGAAGGACTCCTACTTATTTGATAGGAAGTTGGGAAATTGAAAAACCAATGTAGTTGGAAGCCCATTGTTTACAGTTAGGGGAAGCATGCTTATTACATATAAGGTGGCATTTTTTAGGATTAAAATACATCCAAGAATGTGCTTAAAATTTTTGAAGACTTTGGAACACTTTCTTCACAGCATTTTTATGGGCATTAGAGAATACCATAATTTCATCAGCATAAAGTAAGTGAGATATAGCTATGTTGGATCTATGGTGGTATCTAGTGTAGCTTTGGTTTAGAAGGGTTGCATCAAGCATTCAAGATAGATAGTCTATAGTGAGTATGAAAATAGTAAGGGATAGAGGATCCCCTTGCTTCAAACCTCTAGCAGCAGTGAATGACCCACACCCTTTGCCATGAATTAGAATGGAATGGTCATTATTGTGTAGCTATCCTTATATAAGTTGGCAGAATTTAAGCTTAAAACCTCTAGCTGAAAGAATGTTGACAGTGACTTTATATATGCTTAAAAATATACGTATTTAATACTATTGCTATAAGATTTAATTTCTCAGCAACTGCATCAAAAACTTAATAACAACTATAGATTTGATAAAGATGTATATATAAAATATTCAATAATTTTAAAGTCACACTTATCAATGCAAGTATACGTATGGCTCAAGTAATATAAAGCTCTAATGGAGTCCTAGATTTCGATCCCACAGGGAGTAATATTAGAACTAAGAACTAAGATTTTAGAAAAAGCAATAGTTAATTGCAACAATAGAATTCAATTTGCTTATCTGTCACTAATAGACAATTGAAATAAATATGTAATTTTAATAACTCTTAAATAACTAATTATACTAATGAAAGTTCTAATGTGATATTCAATATATAAATATATAAGAAAAATATTCAATATATAAGAAAACATACTTCTCCTTGTCCACAGTGAATGGATAATGGATAAAGTGAATCAGTTTAAATTGTATTGTGCCAAATAGGAGCATACCTATTCTTTACCTTTTGGTCTAGGCATGAAGAACATTGACTAATCCGACGCTTGTTTACTGAGTCTGCGACTAGGCTGGGAGGATACCAGATCTCACTTCGGAGCTCCCACGTTCCCCTCTCCTGAGGGCTAACTCCTGTCGGAGCTCCCATGTTCCCCTCGCCTGAGGGATAACATCTACACTTCAGTACCCAAAAGATAAGAACAAATTGAGGATTTTACTCTGTTACTCTAAAATCTCCAATTCTACTCCCAATAATTTTATTTCCCTATTTATTTGCACCCAACTTCCAGGGGTTTTGACCTCCCTGAATCTTGGATCCCTGAATCTTGGATGTAATCTTTTTAGTTGTAAAACTCAATATATTTTAACAAATCAATTGGCCAGATTGAAAGTAAATTAAGATCAAAGTGAAAAGATTATCACAATTTCTTTAACATTTTCATGGCTCAACCAATTTAAATCACCATTTAACAAATCTCAAGACAAGGAGAAAGGTAGAGAAAACTACTCAGATCTCATGGGGAAAACACAACAAAATTCAGAATTCATATATAAAAGCAAAGTCATACAACTATAACAAGTAAATAAACTTTTCTCTAAATTCTCCCTAAGCAAACTCCTCAAAATTCCTCTGAATCTGTTCTTTCTTTATAGTACACAGAATTCCTCTTCAAAGCGATAAGGAGGAAGAAATCTCTCACTTTCCCTCCACTCTTACAATCTCTTGAAGAATTCCTCAAAATTTAGACTCTCAAGTAAACACTAATGGATCCTCTCTAACCTCTAGTACCTTTATAACATCCAAGACCTCCTCAATTTTCAGCCAAATTCTTCTTTTATAGTTGTGGATGAGTTTTCCCAAGAGTTGCCTAAGCACCCCTCTAAAATTCATCCTCATCCAATGCATTATTCGACATAACCGCCGAGCTCGCTGTCGGCGGCCTCGAGGGCGCCGTCGGCGGGCTTTCTAAGTGAATTAATTTTGGAGTCTCGGGAAAAGTTTGTTGTCGGCATTGTTGGGCTCACCGTCGGCGCCCTAGTTCAAATCTTCACATTTTGGTCCTTTTCGCTCCAAGTTCGCTCCTTTTTGCATCTTTTCACTCCAATGACCTTAATTTATCATTCCTGCAACAAAACAACAAAAATAACTTTCCTTAAAGTGCAATATCGTCAAAAATAGTTTAAAATAGGTATGAAAATCTCAACATATTTTCCTTTGGTCAAATGTTCAAGATAAACTCCCAGCTGATAGTATCATATGCCTTCCATATATCCAGCTTGTAAATCAAGTTACCTATTCTGCAAAGCTTTTTTAGATCCTGTAGTAGTTCCTATGCCAAAAGAGTGTTATCAATGATGGACCACCCCTTAACTAAAGCAGTTTGGTTAGGTTTTATAATATAATCAAGATAGGGCTGAAGTCTATTGATAATAATTTTACTTATAGCTTTGTTAAGTACAATAGTTAAATATATTGGCCTGAAATGGTGCCAAGCTTTTTTAATATCTAATTTGGGAACAAATAAATAAGTGGAAGCACTGAAGTATTGGGGGAGGTTATCTCCTTGAATGAAACTAGCCACTGTGGCAATAACATCAGACTTAATGGTATTCATAGATTTTTTTGTAAAACTCAGTAGTAAATCCATCTGGTCTAGCTGATTTAGTGTTGTCAATAGAATGTATAGCCTCCCAAATTTTTTTGTCATTGGGGAGATCAGTGAGATTAAGATTTGAAGTGTGATTCAACTTAGAAGAGAAATAGGTGTTATCAACTTGGATTTTGTGATTCTATACTTAGTTTAATAGGCTTTTATAGTAGTTGATAGCATCATAGGCAATCTCAGTATTATCATGAAGTCATTCCCCCTCAGCATTTTGAATAGAATGGATTGTATTACACTTCGTCCTATACTTAATGTAGGTATATATATATATATATATATATATATATATAAAGAGGGTGCTCCCACATGTTGAGAGAAAAAAAAAAAAAGAAATACATAAGAAGGGAGGCACATGAGAATCCCTACTAAACAAAAGAATACTAAAGGATCCAAAAAACCTAAAGGGATCCCTAAGAAAAGGCGAAAAATAAATGAGGAAACAAATGTTAAACCAAACCTAACTAAGTTTGTATATATATATATATATATATATACATATATATATAACAAACCAAAAAGGAGATACACACTTTGTAGTAAAGTAGGCCAAGGAGGTCTCCCTTAATAAGGAAAGAGAGAGGAGTTGAAGCAACTTTGGTGATAGATGGAGAAATTTCCCTCAGCTCAACTCTAGCCAACCAATTAGCAGGTCTGTTACCTTCCCCATGGATAAAATTGAAATTCAGGTTAATACTGGTAGAGAGGCTATTAATTTTATGAATCCAATGAAGAATATGTCAAGGGCAACTGATATGGTGAAGGAGTATATTAATTAGAATATGGTGAAGAAGTATATTCAAAGTTCTTCTGGTTAATCTTCTGATCATGCCATAACTTTAGTTTCTTGTTATAAATTCTGTCGTTATCATAAGATTCATTTCTTAATTCTTCCAATTCATTCATTCGTAACAATCTCTTCTTACCAGCATCTTTCAAATTATAATTGAATTCTTTAATCGCCCAATATGCTTTATGCTCCAATTCTACTGGTAAGTGACAAGTCTTTCCAAAAATCAGTCTATAAGGAGTCATTCCAATAGGAGTTTTATAAGCAGTCCTGTAAGCCCATAATGCGGTATCCAATATAGTGGACCAATCCACTCTACTAGGGTTTACAGTCTTTTTAAGTATTTGCTTAATCTGTCTATTATAAACTTCAACTAACCCACTGGTTTGAGGATGATAGGCAGAAGAGATTCTATGAATAATATTAAATTTTTGAATAATATTAAAAATAATATTAAATTTTTCTGCCAATCTCTGAATGTATTTATTCCTAAAATGGGATCTTCCATCAGTGATAATCATTCAAGGCATTGCATATCTAGTGAAAATATTTTTTATTAAAAACATTGAAACACTTTTAGCGTCATAATGAGATAAAGCTTGTGCTTCAATCCACTTTGAAATGTAGTCTACTCAATTAATATATATAATTTCTTAAATGAAGGAATAAATGGTCCCATAAAATCCAATCCCCAAACATCAAAGATTTCAACTTCTAACATGAAATTCAGAGGTATTTCATTTCTTCAAGATATATTGCCTACTCGTTGACATCAATCATAAGTTTTTATGTATCTATAAACATCTCTAAAGATACAATAAAATCCAGCTTAGACCAATAAAATCCAGCTTTTACAATTTTATAAGCAGTTTTATCAATCTCAGAATGTCCTCCAAATTCAAAATCATGATATTTCTGAATGATTTGATAAGTTTCTTCATAAGGTATACATCGCCTCATAATCAGATCCTTACATTGTTTATATAAATAAGGCTTATCCCAAAAATATGCTTTCGCATCATGAATATCATCTTTCGCATCATGAATGAATTTTCTTTATTGTTGCAGTGTCAGCATAGGTGGCAAAATATCAGTTACAATATAGTTAACAATATTAGCATAGCGTAGTATTTTCCAGTTATTAATATTATAAAGTTGTTCATCAGGGAAACTGTTTGTAATTTCATTGTCGGTGTCAGATAATTCATGATTTTTTAATCTCAAAAAATGATGAGCAATTTGATTATCAGTTCCCTTTCTATCAATAACCACAAGATCAAATTCTTGCATCAAAAGTATCCATCTAATTAAACTTGGTTTGACATCCTTCTTTTGCATCAGATATTTAATAGCAGAGTGATCAGTGTGCACAACACATTTAGCTCCAATTAAATAAGATCTAAATTTGTCTAAAGCATACATAATGGTCAGTAACTATTTTTCAGTAACAGTATAGTTAATTTGTGCGTCATAAAGAGTTTTACTAGCGTAGTATATAACTTTAAAAATCTTTTCATACCTTTGTCCAAGGACAACTCCAATAGCATAATCACTAGCATCACACATCAATTCAAATGGTTTCTCCAAGTTAGGTGAAACTATAATAGGGGTTTTTGATTAATTTTTTCTTTAATAACTCAAAGGCACTTAAACAATTTTCAGTAAATTTAAATTTCTTGTCCTCTTTTAGAAGTTGGCATAGAGGTTTAGTAATTTTTGAAAAATCTTTAATAAAACGATTATAAAAACCAACATGTCCAAGAAAACTCTTAACCTATCTTACATTAGTATGAGGTGTTAGTTTAGATATAACTTGAATTTTTGTAGGGTCTGCTTCCATACCATCTTCCAAAATTTTATGCCGTAATACAATTCCTCCTGCAACCATAAATTATCATTTCTCCCAATTTAGAACTAAATTAGTTCTTTCGCATAACTCCAAAACTTTTTTAAGATAATTTAAGCATGCATCAAATAATGTTCCAAATATAGAGAAATCATCCAAAAATACTTCCAATCCATCATCAATTAACTTACTAAATATAGACATCATACATCT
>NW_018164841.1:208769-209489 GCF_001263595.1 Phalaenopsis equestris | reverse complement strand
GAATTTGATGGTAACCGGTATATCCATCTAAAAAATAAAAATATTTGTGCCCAGCAAGTCTATCTACTATTTGGTCTAAAAAGGGTAAAGGGAAGTGATCTTTTCTGGTGGCAGTATTTAATTTTTTATTATCAAAGAAAATACGCCACCCAGTAACTTGTCTGATAGGTATTACTTCATTATTTTTTTTTTGTCTCAACAGTCACTCCTCCTCACTCCTCCTTTCTTCCTCCTTTCTTAGGAACACAATGAATTGGACTTACCCACGCACTATCTGAAATATGATATATAATTTCACTGTCTAACCATTTAAAAATTTCCTTCTTAGCTACTTCTTTCATCATTAGATTCAATCTCCTTTGTGGATTAAATCTTGGTTTATATTGTTCATCTAATATAATTTTATGGATACAGATCAAAGGACTGATTCCCTTAATATCAGCTAAGGTCCAACCAAAAGTTTTCTTATATCTTCTTAATGTATCTAACAGAATTTGCACTTGCAAATCATTTAATTTTGAAGATATAATAACAGGTAATGTAGACGAGTCTCCCAGAAACACATACTTCAAGTGGCTAGGCAATATTTTCAACTCAAGTTCAGGTGGTTTTATAATTGACGGAGCTAGATTCTTATCAGCATTTTCTGTAATATCCAACATCTCAAATCTTTCCTGAACATAATTTAATTCTTCATTTTCTATTTCGTCCGAAATAACT
>NW_018164841.1:207336-208261 GCF_001263595.1 Phalaenopsis equestris | reverse complement strand
TTCTTGTTCAGAATATCTTTCATAAATTTCACATAATTGAGCATTTGCTCTAAAGCTTCTACGAGGGGAATATTTACCGTTAATTTCTTAAGAATTTCTAAGATCTTGGAAAATTGTTTATTTTATTTGTGTTGCTTCAATCTTTGAGGAAACGATGGTGGAGGTTTTTCCACAGTAATTTTAATTGGTGTAAGTGGATATTCTAAATCTGGTTACTCATGATCCTTTTCTTTGTCGGTATCCACTTTCTCTTTTTCAGTTTCCATTTCTTTCTGTACTCTTGTTTTCAATTCTTTACCACTTCGTAATTGTATCGCCTTGATTTGTTCTTTTCGTTGATCTTTAGCATTTAGTTCCACAGTACTAGGAAAAGTTTCTAATGTTTGGTTACTAAGCACAGTAGTGATATGCCCCAATTGCTTTTCAATAAACTTAATAACAGTTCCTTGATTTTGTAATTGATTTCCTTGAATTTGTAATTGATTTTCTTGATTCTACAACTGTTGACCCATGCTTAATATCAGCTCTTCCATAGACAACTTCTTTTCCTTAATTTGAGTGTTATTGTTAAATCCTCGAGGATAAGAAGGTCTATAATTAACATTTCCTTGGTTGGATGAATTTCCTAATGAGTTTACTGGGTTGTTTTCCCATTGTTGATTTGTAGAAGAATTATTATTCCAATTAAAATTTGGATGATTCTTCCATCCTGGGTTATAATAGTTCCAATAAGGGTTGTTGGGTCTATTAATATCATTTAAAGTCTCATATGAAGGTTGAACATACCAAAATTGCTTAGATGAATTCTCTTCCATCATAGGAGGTGTTGGAGAATAATTCATTCCATAATTATCTAATTTCTTTGATATTGCAGTAATCTGCAAAGCTAACATAGATATTGCATCAGAATCATGAATACTAGCCA
>NW_018164841.1:202588-206438 GCF_001263595.1 Phalaenopsis equestris | reverse complement strand
CAGTTCCTTGATTTTGTAATTGATTTCCTTGAATTTGTAATTGATTTTCTTGATTCTACAACTGTTGACCCATGCTTAATATCAGCTCTTCCATAGACAACTTCTTTTCCTTAATTTGAGTGTTATTGTTAAATCCTCGAGGATAAGAAGGTCTATAATTAACATTTCCTTGGTTGGATGAATTTCCTAATGAGTTTACTGGGTTGTTTTCCCATTGTTGATTTGTAGAAGAATTATTATTCCAATTAAAATTTGGATGATTCTTCCATCCTGGGTTATAATAGTTCCAATAAGGGTTGTTGGGTCTATTAATATCATTTAAAGTCTCATATGAAGGTTGAACATACCAAAATTGCTTAGATGAATTCTCTTCCATCATAGGAGGTGTTGGAGAATAATTCATTCCATAATTATCTAATTTCTTTGATATTGCAGTAATCTGCAAAGCTAACATAGATATTGCATCAGAATCATGAATACTAGCCACTCTTTTAGGATTTACCCTTTCAGAGGGCCATTGAAAGTTGTTGGTAGCCATCTCTTCTATTAACAAATAAGCCTCATCAAAAGGTTTTGGCATTAAAGAACCACCAGCCGTAGCATCTATAATCGATCTAAGTGATCTCACTAATCCATTATTAAAAGTTTGAATTATCAATCAATCTGGTAATGAATGATGAGGGCATTTCCTAAAAAGATCTTTAAATCTCTCCCAAACTTTGTATATTGACTCTCCATCAATTTGACAGAACGATGTTATGTCATTTCTAAGTTTAGTAGTTTTGGATGGAGGGAAATATTTGGATAGAAATTTCTATGAAAGTTCTCCCCATGTTCTAATAGATCCTTGTGCTAACAAATTTAACCACATCTTAGCCTTATCCCGAAGTGAAAAAGAAAAAAGTCTAAGTCTAACAACATCGTTTGAAACTGTATCATATTTAAAGGTAGTACACAGTTCTAAAAAATTAGTGAGGTGTAAATTAGGATCTTCATTTGGTGTACCTCCAAACTGATTGTTTTGTACCATTTGGATAATAGCAGGTTTAAGCTCAAATGAATTAGCAGTTACATCAGGATTTTGGATCGATAAGTGAATTTCATCTGCTGTAGGATTTAAATAATCTCGTAGGGGTCTAGGTTGGTGTTCATTTTCTATTCCTTGGTTATTCATGTTGTTTTTCATTGTATCAAAATTTCTAGGTTCTCTTCTCAATCTTCTAATTTTTTTAACAGTGCATTCTAATTCTGAATCGTAGGGTATAAGATTTTCAGGTCCAAATTTAAGCATTCAATTTGGAATCAGTACACAGTAAAACAGTTAACTAAATATGAAAATAAGTTACAATTCAAGTAAAAATTTTCAAATAATCCTTATTTGACTGTTAATCTAATTATGATTCTTGTTAACTCCAGGGCAACAACGCCAAAAACTTGACAACAACTTTTTATATGCTTAAAAATATAAGTATTTAATATTACTACTAAAAGATTAAATCCCCCAACAACTGCACCAAAAACTTAATAACAGTTATAGATTCTATAAAGATGTATGTATAAAATATTCAATAATTGTAAAGTCACACTTATCAACGCAAGTATACGTATCGCTCAAGTAATATAGGGCTCTAATGGAGTCTTAGATATCGATCCCACAAGGAGTAATATGAGATTTGCAAACTATGATTTTAGAAAAAGTAATACTTAATCGCAACAATGGAATTCAATTTGCTTATCTGTCACTAATAGGAAACTGAAATAAATATGTAATTTTAATAACTCTTAAATAACTAATTATACTAATGAAATTTCTAATGTAATGTTCAATATATAAGAATGCATCCTTCTCATTGTCAAGAAATTATAGTGAATGGATAAAGTGAATTAGCTTAAATTGTATTGTGTCAAATAGGAGCATACCTATTCTTTACCATTTGGTCTAGGCATAAAGAACATTGACTAATCTTACACTTGTTTACTGAATCTGTGGTTAGGCTGGGAGGATACCGGCTCTGACTTTGGAGCTCCTATGTTCTCCTGGCCTGAGGGCTAACATCGACACTTCAACACCCAAATGATAGGACCGAATTGGGGATTTTAGTCTGTCACTCTAAAATCTCCAATTCTACGCCTGGTAATTTTATTTTCCTAATTATTTACACCCAACTTCCAAGGGCTTTGATCTCCCTAAATCTTGGATGTAATCTTCACTTTAGTTATAAAACTCAACATATTTTAACAAATCAATTGGCCAGATTGAAAGTAAATTAAGATCAAAGTAGAAAGATTATCACAATTTCTATAACATTTTCATGGCTCAACCAATTCAAGTCAACATTTTACAAATCTCAAGACGACAAGGAGAAAGACAGAGAAAACTACTCAGATCTTATGGGAAAAATACAGCAAAACTCGGAATTCACATATAAAAGCAATGCCATATAACTACAACAAGTAAATAAACTTATCTCTAATTTCTCCCCAAGAAAACTCCTCAAAGTTCCTTTGAATCTCTTCCTTTCTTTACAGTACACAGAATTCCTCTTCCAAGTGGTAAGGAGGAAGAAATCTCTCACTTTCCTTCCACTCTTACAATCTCTCGAAGAATTTCTCACAATTTAGACTCTCAAGCAAACACTAATGGAACCTCTCTAACCTCTAGGACCTTTCTAATATCCAGGACCTTCCCCAATTTTCAGCTAAAATCTTCTTTAAAGTTGTGAATGAGTTTTCCCAAGAGTTGCCTAAGCACCCCTCCAAAATTCGTCCTCATCCAATGCTTTGTTGGACATAATGCACGTAACCGCTGAGCTTGCCATCGGCGGCCTTGAGGGCGCCGTCAGTAGGCCTTCTAAGTGAATTAGTTTTGGAGTCTCGGGAAAAGTCCGCCGTCGGGGGAGTTTGGGTCCACCTTGGGCTCACCGTCGACGCCCTAGTTTAAATCTTCACATTTTGGTCCATTTCGCTCCAAATTCGTTCCTTTTTGCATCTTTTCCCTTCAATGACCCTAATTCATCATTCCTACAACAAAACATAAAAAAATAACTTTCTTTAAAGTGCAATATCATCAAAAATAGTTTAAAATAGGTATGAAAATCTCAACATATTTTCCTTTGGTCAAATGTCCCAGATAAATTCCCAACTTATAGTATCATATGCCTTCCTTATATCCAACTTGTAAATCAAGTTACCTCCTCTTTAAAGCTAGTTTAGATCCTGTAGTAGTTCTTGTTCCAAAAGAGGGTTATCAATGATGGACCACCCCTTAACTAAAGCAGTTTGGTTAGGTTTTATAATATAATCAAGATAGGGCTGAAGTCTATTGATAATAATTTAACTTATAGCTTTGCTAAGTATAATAGTTAAATATATTGGCCTGAAATGGTCCCATGTTTTTTGAATATCTGATTTGGGAACAAGTACATAAGTGGAAGCGCTGAAGTATTGGGGGAGGTTATCTCCTTGAAAGATTCCAGCCACTACTGTAATAACATCAGATTTAATGATATTCAAGAATTTATTGTAAAACTCAGTAGTAAATCCATCTGGTCCAACTGATTTATTGTTGTCAATATAATGTATAGCCTCCCAAATTTCTTTGTCATTTGGGAGATTAGTGAGATTAAGATTTGAACTATAATTCAGCTCAACGGAGAAATGGTGTTATCTACTGGGATTTTGTGATTCTATTCTTGGTTTAACAGGCTTTTATAGTAGCCGATAGCATCATAAGCTATCTCAGTATTATCATGAAGTCATTCCGCCTTAGCTTTTTGAATAGAATGGATTGTATTGCAATTCCTCTTATACTTAATATAGGCACACACACACACACACACACACACACACA
>NW_018164841.1:201839-202545 GCF_001263595.1 Phalaenopsis equestris | reverse complement strand
ATATACTTTAGTTCTCTAGAACCCACCTCCTGAAGGGTGGGTGAAAGCCAATACTAATGGAAGCTTTTGTAAGGAGACTGCTGGTGTGGGAGGAATCTTTAGGAACTCTCTGGGGAAGTGCATGTTATACTTTTCCTCTCCAACTTGGGCATTTGATGCACTAGAAACTGAAATGAATGTTATCTATTGGGCTATCTACCTTGTAAAGTTGTGCAACATAATAAAATTGATAGTTGGTCAGATTCCTTCAACTGTATTAGATTTCTAAATCAAGAAGAGGCTACTCCATGGAATGTTGCTAGGTGGACTACTAAGATCCAGAGCATGTTGAGCAATGTTGAAGTGATTTTCCAGCATATCTTAAGGGAAGGTAACACTCCTGCACATAGTTTGGCACCTTGGGGGAAGGATAATGAAGAAATTATTATAGGGACTATACCTTCCACTCAGCTTGAAATCCTTCTTCATGGGGATAGTTTATACATTCCTTCTATTAATTGTAGAGAGTGATTTTTTATTTTCACACTAGGTCAGCTTTTGTGTCTATCATAGATATGTCCCACACTTTTTGTATACTTATTTGTATGATCTAGTTAGATAGATGGGAAGGGTTGTTTTGAGTGATCTGGTCACTCATTATGTAATCCAACTTTCACATTAACATGTATTGAGCTATAGTATAGCTATTTTCCTTAATATATATATA